>NC_056743.1:540495121-540622621 GCF_019279795.1 Protopterus annectens
TGCCTGCTCTTCGCCCAAACTTACTAACATCTTCAGTTTTCATTAATAATCATTTTAAAATTCAACACATCTAAAGCACAAGTTAGTCATAGCAGCATTCCAGTTATTTTTTTTCATTATATAATACATCTTCATGTCATTTTCTTTCAAAAACTAGACTCTACATCCTAGTGCTTGTAACCCCTCATTCTAAATCTTTTAAACTGTTACCAATGTCAATTCTAACCCATTATCTGAGGTTAGCATAGCAGTTCTTTTAGAAATATTAACTAAATGTCCTCTTATGTGCATAGGTTATATGCTAACGTAATGTGTTATGTTACTACTACCATTCTTAAGATACTCTCTTTGTATACTTTCATGTCCAAAACGGTTATACTATTTAATTCCGTATTCATGGTAAATCCAGGAACTGAGGTGCTAGCCTTTAATTTACATAAAAAACTACCAAGTCTTTTTTTTATTTATTCTCCATATAATAAAAATGTCAACAGTATAATGGCAGTAATAAATAACTTTAATAAATTATCTTAAAAACAAAACCCTTCCAAAAACTCGAGGGCAATTTGCCAAAATGTGGGGCCTTGCTCAAACCCACAGAAACTCCTATTTCTTTTTTGTGCAACTGTCCCTTGAAAACAAAAACAGGTGTCACTTAACACTTGTTCCATGCTTTTCCAACCCGAATTTTAGTGCTTTTGCAGACAACTGGGTATTAAGTAAAAGATCACTCACCCACTCTGTTCCTGTTGCTTGCAATATAATATAAGAGCATACAATGAATTTACGTCAATTGTAACTAACCAGTTGTTTTTACTGTTTTAACTGTTAACAAATTTATATTGTTTTTGAAATCTGTAACATAAGATGTACTCTTTACAACAGTTTCACGTAATACTTGCTCTATAAAATTAAATTGGTTTAGTTATTGATATCTTTGCTCCCACTACTAGCCTTAAACTGGGATCTTTTACATCTTTGTGGATTTACAGAATACTGAAAATAAAACCTACTCTTGGCTGTGATGCATCAAAACATGCATACATGTCTTGTGTTATGACCCCTTGGACCAAGCTGCCATATCATTTTTGCAGGAATATTGAACAACTCCCTTAGAAATTCTATAAAAATCTGTTTGCAACATGTACTCTGTTGTGCTCACATAATCACAGTAATCCATAATTGCTGTGCCTTGATTGTCGGCTTTCATAAGTCTTATAGATTTAACTTTACTTAATGAAAACAGCTTCCCTTTTTACTTTTTCAAGAATAAATATGTTATTAAACCAGTGAGACAACAAATTCCTTGGTTCTCTTTCATATCTATTCTCAAATGACAACAGGGCACAGAGATAGAGTAATAAACTGGATTGCACCAAAACTGTGCTTTCTATTTCTCATTATCACTGAACATTAATTTCAAATTTAATGCGATTAAACGTTTTTAAATCATCGATAATATCAAATAAATTTGCCGCCTTTGTTGGCACAAAATAACCTTTTTGCAAAAGACATAATTCAATGCCATTTAATTGTATAGATGACAATTTACATTTCTTAAGAGTCAGTGGTACATATGCCTCATGATACAACCCTAGTTGTCCATCTGACTGTCCTTGAAGGTTGAAGATAAGTCAGAAGCACAATGATCATATGTAACATAAAGTGGTATGAAAGAACATTGGGGTGGATACCTCTTTGACAAATGTTTGGCTTACCAGAAACGTATCTAATATACTTGCTGAACCCAGCTGTGATGGAATGTGTGTAAAAGCTTTTCCAGTGGGATGTTTTGCTTTCTAAATGTCTAGAAGATGGAGCTCCCTTTTCAGGCCTAGATAATGTCCATGTGCTTGGATAGTGAGGTCTAGTACAAAGTATTCACTCCATTTTATTATTCAATACTGCATTAAGATGCCCACCTATTATTATTTGTAGTCCATGACCTCACGTTTCACACAATACATTGCAAAAGGATACAGATGGGATCAAATATTCCTGGTTAGGTTCATAAAGGTTTCTTACTGGCAAATACCAAGTCTCGGTATAAACTTTAATTACAGCCCTCCTGAGGTTCTATTGGCAGTTGCCTCTCATTTCCCCTGCCCCAACCACTGGCTGATTAAAGTTATAACACCTTTCAAAGATATTCTGTTACAGGCAAAGGAATACAACTATTCCAGTTCTTAAGATATATTGCAGCTGTTATGGCATTTTACTTGGTTTCCTGTAAGCAGACAATGTCCACATTACATGGACATCATCTACTTACAGGAAACCAAGTAGACAATGCCAACATTATGTGAGCAAAAGTCATTCAATAATGACATTGCCTTAACGTTAGCATTCAGGTCTTTCACATTCCCAGATAACCACTTCATCTGCAGACATCTGCTTGGAGTAAGCATTCCCTAAACAAAGCACTGTGTGGGGTAAGCATTCCCTGGACAAAGCAATGTGTGGAGTAAGCATTCCCTAGACAAAGTGATGCATGGGTAAGCATTCCATAGACAATGCGATGCTTGGAGTAAGCATTGTCTAGATGAAGAGATGCATGGAGTAAGCATTCCCTAGACAGAGCGATGCATGGAGTAAGCATTCCCTAGACAGAGCAATGCATGGAGTAAGCATTCCCTAGACAAGGCGATGCATGGAATAAGCCTTCTCTAGACAAAGGCGATGCTTGGACTAACCGTTCCCTAGACAAGGTGATGCGTGGAGTAAGCGTTCCCTAGACAAGGCGATGCTTGGAGTAAGTGTTCCCTAGACAAGGCGATGCTTGGAGGAAGCATTCCCTAGACAAGGCAATGCTTGAAGTAAGTGCTCCCTAGAAAAGGAGATGCTTGGAGTAAGCTTTCCCTAGACAAGGCGATGCTTGGAGTAAGCATTCCCTACACAAGGCGATGCTTGGAGTAAGCGTTCCCTAGACAAGGAGATGCTTGGAGTAAGCATTCCCTAGACCAAGCAAAAAGCTGCCCAGAGTGAAGTTGAGCAGGAAGCAAAAGGCTTTTGAGGCACACAAAGCCAGGAATAATAGTAACATATCTTCACTGCTTTAATGCTGTCTTAGTGCACCCATTTAAGTAAAGCCAATGACTACACAGTGATCATAAATTCATCCCCCCTCCTAAAATAGAGCAATGTTGAAGAAATAAAAAGGAAGTAAATTTCACTACTGCTTGATATGCATATATAGTTCTTTGGTATGCTGAGATGGAATAACTACCTGCTAAAATCCATGTGATAGGATACATTTCTACAGTTCAGACTACCTGAGGCTATCATACCAGGCACACACATGACCTAAATGTGTCCTCAGTAGCTGTACAATAGGCCCATCTCCAACTTCTGCCATTGTTCTGTTGTGAAAACCTTGATTAGCTTCCAGATAAAGGCTGCTATGAAACCCAACTAAGAATTGTGGCAGTACATTTAAGGAAATAACAATTTACACTTTATCTTGACAAGCATACTGTAAACTAACTCTTGACAGTCTTATTAGAACAAAACATGAGAAGGATAATAATATTAGAGCTGCAATCAAGTTCACCTTAGAGCAATTCAGGGGTAGCGCCAAATATTTCCACGAGTCCACCTGCATTAATCAAAAAAATGTGTGCATTTTTATGGTTTGGTTGTTGGTCAGTGTACAATTGTACTGCTTTGTGCTTAACACATTCACTGTTAGACAAAAGCATGAATAGTGGTGGGTGAGTTCCTTTGTTAAGCCCAGGCATGTGTTGGCTCTCATTCGACCTTAGACTTCAGTGCTGATGAGTTCATATTGGATGTTGCCCAGATATCACTGAAACCATAACATGTCAGAATGCTTTGCACTCATATTAAAAAAACAAATAATGAAGACAAAACACTATACTATAACAAGGGTCTATATTAGAACATCAAAGTTTCAAAATTTTGAATGTTCTAATATCAACCCCTATTCAGCAAAAGCAAAAAAGCTTCGAACATACAGAACAGCTAATATTTTCCTAGGGAAATAATTTGCTGTTCCAAAACACATACATACAACACAAGCACACCAAACAAACCGCAATCTATACCTATACACCTAAAATCTTACACCGAACTCTACACTAAATTATACACACACCACTAACTATCCACTTACCTTGACCCAAACCCTAAGGTCCATCACTAATGCACACTCACCTCACCCGCGCCCTAACCCTAACTCACCTACCCCGCCTTAACCCTCACGTCCACACAATTGTACACTTACCTGACTCGCGCCCTAACCCTAACTCACCTAACCCATCTTAACCCTCACGTCCCCACAATCACAGACATACCTAACCCACACCGTAATCCTAACTCACCTAACCCGCCCTAACCCCCACGTCCACACAATCGCACACATACCTAACCCTAACTAACCTTGCCCGCACTCAATCGCACACTTACCTGAACCTGACCCATAACTTTCCACCACGGCACTTAAAATACTGAAGCCACAGAAACAGACAACCGAATTCTTTCCCTAGGAAAAAAATTGGTTTCTGTTGCTTCAATATTTTCAGCTTTAGCTGAATATGGCTCAATATTAGAACATTTGAAGTTTTGAAACTTCAATGTTCTAATATAGACCCCTATAACAACTTGCAGAGTATTATTAAACATGACCCTAAAAAATTTAGGACATCTATTAAAAACATTTTACATCCCAGCTAAAAATTCAACCCAATCCCCTCTCCTGATAACTCATCACTCAAAACTGTAATACAGTTCAACTCTCATTTTATAGATGGTATAGCATCTCTAACTAAGGATTCCTCAACATGTCATCCCAACCGTGCTCAACAGCCATGTAGCACCACATCCACTTTCACCTTCAAACCTTTGCCCACATCCTATATAAAACATCTCTTAAAATTAAACTGTGCTCTTCTTCAACTGATGACCTTCCAAGTGGGTACCTAAAAGTAGCAGCCAGTAGCATTGCCTGTCCTGTCTCAACCCTTATAAATAAGTCAATACAGGAATCCCACGTTCCTTCTCTCTGGAGAAAGTCACACATTATCCTTCTGCACAAAGAAAGAAATTCAACAGACATTAGTAACTTTAGATGTGTAGCAATCATATCTCCCTTGTCAAAATACTTGAAAAACGTATTCAAAAATAATTGCTAGACTATCTCTTGCAGGAAGAAGACCTATTCCCTACACTACATGGCTTCTATCTTTCCCATAATACTAGCAATATTTTCTAACCTATCTACTGTAAATCGAGATGGAGATAATGGCAAACTGGTCTCTTCCTTATTTCTGGACTTGTCTAAAGCCTTCAATGCAGTTTAACACAGCATATTTCTACTGTAAAAGTCCTTGGTAGGTTTCTCTCAGACCACCCTTCTCTGGTTTAAAAACTACCTGATCAATGGTTATCAATAAGTAAAATGGCAGTCCATGTTCTCTCCTTACCTCCCAGTCACCACCAGTGTACCACAAGGCTCTATCCTTGGTCTCCTCCTCTTTAACATTTTCACCAACACCCTCTGCACTTCCACACAAGAGGCCCTCTAATACAATATGCAGATGATCCCACTCTCAATTGCATATCTGACAACATGGTACACCTCCAAAGAATTACTCAGGAAGCTTTAACAGCCACTGAAACATGGAGTCATAACTCACAACTCAAGCTTAACCCAAAAGGGACCAAACTACTAGTTTTTCCCCAAATCCCTGCCTCACGAAGAAACAAAACTTAAAGTCCTCTGTCTTGATGATACAACTATTGAAGTCACTTCTCTTAGCAAACTATTGGGCATGATAGTCGATCATAACCTTGCATTTGACCTGCATATAAAAAAATTGTATAAGAAAAACTTGTCAAAAACTAGGAATGCTTTACAGAACCCAAAATGTTTTCACTGATGCAAATAAAGTTGCACTTGTCAGTACTTATCTCCTCCCCACACTTTCTATATGTTGCTCCCATCCTTACTAACTTCCAGGCTTCACAAAAATTAAAAATTTGAACAATGCTATAATAAAGTTGCTAAATTTGCAGCACACACCCCTTTCAGAACCTACCACTGTATAGCACTGAAAAGCCTAAACTGGTTAGAACTGCCATATCAACTAACATATACACAGCTTATTACCACATATTAATTATCCAGCATCCAGATTCCCTGTTCATCAGTAAAAAGAATTCTACACAATAATGTTCACAGTCGGTCATTGTGATCCATTGACCAAAAACTCCAGTCTGTCTACAAACCTATTAAATCTGCTGGCATTGTCTGTACCCTTACAACGTTGCTAAGGCCTGGAAGTCCATACCTATATCCATCATCTCTATATGCTCCCTCCCATCTTTCAAAACCACTCCGAAAGACTTCCTAGCTAAAATCTGGCTTTGTTTTGCTCAAATCCAGAACAAACTATATCCCTAAATGTGAACAAGTATATTTTCCTTCCTTCTTTCTTTACTTCCCTATTACTAATTCTTTTCCTTGACTTTCTTTCTAAATGTACCATAAGCCTGTTTTTCCATCACCTCGAATTGCAATTTCTATTTGTATTAGACTAACTTATCTTTACTTTCTTTACAAACTGTCTAAAGTTTCTCTAAATATTAAATGATTGTGATATACCTTGTATTGATTTGCAGCCACTGTTTTCATATTATGCCTAACTTATGACTGTTTAAACTGCAAATGTTTTTGTTTCATTTTTTGAAGATTATAAATTATTATTAAAATGTTTTGCAACAATTTGAAGCTTTTCTCCCCGGGCCTCCACTGAAAATGGGTCTCTACCCAGTTGGACTTTGCCAGTAATCAAATATATATCTATATCTACACACACACACACACACACACACATCTATATTATATGTTTATATATATATATATATATATATATATATATATATATATATATATATATATACCTTATAACCTGGGTCTGTATTACATGAAAGATCAAAATGTCGAGTACAACATATCTGACACACTTGGATCGAACGTTCATGTAATCGGAGACTCCAAATGTTAAAATCTGGAGTTCCGAAATGTTTTGGTCGGCCTTCCTAGTGAGTGTAGCTTGTGACTTAAACATGCTACACTGTTTGGAATGGCTAGGTTAGAAGCTGCTTTCTTCAGTATACCAACTCCGAGATCTCTGTACATTGGGGAAAGGGCAATTTCCCAGTAATCGCTTGTGTAAGCAATCGCTTTGCAATTACCAGGAAGTTGCCCTTTCCCCAATGTACATTGATCACGGAGTTGGTATATTTATTTAGGGGAGTGTGGGGGGCACAGCCCCCCAAATCGGGGGGTGTGGGTGCGAAGCCCCCCACTTTGTTTTAAAAGTATGTTTGTTTGTGTAGGTGTTTAAGTGATTGAATGGTGAGTGTGTAGGGGTCTGTATGCATTGGTTGTATGTGGGTATGCTGTATGTTAATGTAGGGAAGGTGTGGGACAAAGAATATATTTTGATTTTGTATTTTTCAGGGATTGTAGGTTTTGATTACATGAACGATCGATCAAAATGTGTTGAGTATGTTGTACTTGACATCTTGATCGTTTATGTAATATAGCCCCTTATAACCTTATATCTAATATATTTTTGAAACCAGCATGGAAGAAATTAAATATTAAATGAGAATCTTGCTATGTCTCACTACCGTTGATTGTTCAAGTGCTAAATATTGTATATTTTTTGGAATATATCATTACAATGTTTATTTTTGAACTTCACTTTACACATGCCATTTTTTAGGGATCATATTATATTGGCAGCTCATCTTACTGTTTATCAGTGCCACGAATCAAGGTCACTTAATCTCTGTCTTACTTTGCCTGATGTTGTTTTATACTTGGCTACTAGACGTTTCTGTTTTATGATTGTTCTACTTCAATCAGTGGTGATGATTTTGAATGAGTCTTTTAAAGGATGATTGCATAGAAAATTTTATATATTGTTCCTTCCTGATGGTTTATTGGTTGAAATTCAGTTTTGAATCACTAGTGGCCACACTACCCTGAATGCCTCTGATCTTGGAAGCTAAGCAGGGTCAGGCGTGGTTAGTACTTGGATGGGAAACTACCTAGGAATACCAGGAGCATTGGCATTTTAGCTATGATCAACTTTTACAAAGCTGGGCACTTTGCTGTTTTTCATTTTCTATTTATCTTAATGGTCTATTTTTACATTTGGACAATCTGATTGGCTGTTTGCTGCCTAATCCTTTATTGGCTGACATTCTGATTTGAGCTATGACATTGGCTGACTATTCCATTGGTTTACACATACATATTTAAATAATTTGATTGGCTGATTGCTTCTTTGTCGTTTATTGGTAGAGATCTTAATCTGAGTTGCGACATCGGCTGCATACACCATTGGTCCATTCTTAGACTTAAACAACTTGATTGGTTGTTTGCATTCCATGTTTTATTTATTCGGACTAGACAGTTTTTATCATTGTTCATTGTTTGTTACAGCGCTGTTACCTTACAGGCTTTTTGGCTGAAATTAGCCTGATTATTGGTTACTTTTAATGACTATTTTTATTAATTTTTTGTGATCTGGAGGTTACTGTAGGAAACACATAGCTAGTTATGCATTCTAGATATGTTTTGGACACACATTTCTCTAAGTAACAATGATACGTTCTTAGAGTATTTTATCTGCATGCATAATACTACAGGTTACATGACTATTTTTAATTTAAGTACTCCATTCTAGCACTCTTATTGGTTAAAATTTTAATATGTTTTTATTGGTTGATAATTACAATAGATAAATGTGATTGGACAGGATTTATATAAATATTTATGGTTTGTTCAGACATTTTTGAATCTGAAGAAGGGTGGAAGCCACCCAAAAGCACTCCTTCTTCTATATTCTTCAATAAAATCATTTTATGACTACAGCCGTGGTGACTGCACTGGTATATGTGGGACTTGTATATATCTGGGTCTACTTCAGTAGACCGAAATGCAAGATCACCAAGTTTTAAAACACCAAGACCACATGGTCAGTGTGTCTCCTCAGTGAAACTTCACATTACCGACGTTCAGAACACTGAATGTTTGGAGGTGAGCAGAAAGGGAATTCTGCCCATTTCCTCACTGCAGTGTGATCCCGTAGTTGTTGTACTTAATTTACAGGGGAGTACGGGGTGCAGGGGGGCTTAGCCCTCCTGCTTCAATTTTTTTTTAAATCCAGTAGTTGACATTGCATGTAAGATTTCCTACTGGATATTCACATCAGTGCTATAGTTACTGATATGAATATTTAATGGGTTTTGTTTGGGCTTTGGGTTTTGTTTAGTGGGTGGATTAACTGACAAGTTATAATTAACATTGTGCATATTTGTTTGTACATGCTATATGTTATATATATAATTAATGTTATCATACCTTTCTGGGATGAGTTTTTGTTATCGGTGGAGCTGCTTGGAAGGCATCTGTTTAATTGTTTGGTAGGACGTACGCATTTTTAAACATGCAGCACACTACTTTACAGGAAGTGTTTTGAGCAGTGCATTGATTAAAGTTGTTGCCTGCACCTGTCGGCTATATGGAAGTCTGTTATTTGTGGTTTCAGTTTTTTCACGATGTGCTGTTTGTGTTTTAAAAAGTCGATAATATGACATTTCAGGCTACTGAAGTTGATCCACATAGCTAAGGAAATAAAATACATCTTTAAAGAGAAATATGACAAGATATGCATTTTTCTCTAACAACAAAATTAAAATAATTAAAAATGATCATCAAACAAGCATAGGATAAAGTTATACCTTTCACATTTAAAATGCTACAGCTTTTAGAAAGTTCTTTTAAATTTTTACTATGTTTTTAACTAAATTAAAAATAACATAGTAAGACTTTTTATAACAGTTGTATATTGAGAAAAGCATTAAAATGAAAAAAGAAAAAGAAAAGGAATGAAAGAATTCCCACTCCTCCCCACCTTTGTAATTTAAATCTAAAATTTCTAAAATGACTCCATGCAATTTCTGCCACTGAAAAAGTGGAAAGTATTAACAAGTGGAATAAATATATCCCACTTTGCCAACAGGATTGTTTTTGTTACTATACTTTTAAAAGTCCATAAATCATAGGTGCATATGATACGTACTCTGACATTTCATGCAAATCAGCCGTTTGTGGGCCCACAATTGAAATATTTATAGATGGTATCATCACATAAGGGAGGAATAGGTACTCAGTCCTCACTTTTTGAAAAGGAAAAATCCAAACCATTTTCTACAGATCCCAGTAGGGTCATACAAATATGATTTTGTTGTTTTTTTTTTTTTAAAGTTGTCTGCATGCTGCTTATATAACCCCCCTATTTTATAAAATCAGACAATTAAGGTTCTTATCCATTTCCCAATTCTGTCCTTGTAATATAGCTCTTCAGCTCATAGTATGGAAAGTAAAAAGATATTTGCAATTCTGACCAATTTCCTCTGCTTTCAATCAGGGCTAACGGGTCCACCAATTAGCGTGATCAGTAATTGAGAGGCATGTAGCTGTATTTTGTGCAGTACGTAAGATCTGAATGAAACGAAATTGCATCTGAAAGGTTTCAGTCTAAATGCATGTGGCAGGGAAATGTTGCTTATGGTATATGATCACTACTTTTCTAGTTTAGCATTTATGTCATAGATGGGAGCAAAATGACCAAAGAAAAGTTGAATCAAGGAAGAGGTAGGAAAGGTACAACTAACAAATATTTGAAGTGGGACATTAACATTTTTTTTGTTTTTCCAGTTTGAAAAAAAAAAATCATGAAACTTAGTCTATTGTGCTAATCATGCTTGAACAAAAATATCACACTCTACAATTAATCCAGAGTTCAACAAAAGAGGAGAACTCCAAGTATACAGTGTCATAACCTCCATTTTGGGAACTAAAGAGATTTTTAGGCAAAATAATGTGTGCTGCACATTGATGAATTTTTGTCCTGTTTTCCTCACTTTGGAGTATCCACTAAGAGCTGGAAAATAATAAAACATAATTCAAAAAAGAAACTTTTGGGCATCAAAAATGTGCTCCAAAGAAAGATTAAATTGAACAGCATTTCAGAAAACTTCTGTGTCTATAGGTTCAGAGGATGTGAGCATGAATTTCCTACTTTATTATGAATGTTGCACAAGTGTGACCAGCTGTCATGATGAAGTCTTTACCTTTCATGCATAAGGTACAGAGTTTGATCATGATCTCCCATCAAAGCCTACCTGGAATTTGTATGTTTTCTGTCTATCCCTGTGTTAAATAAAAACAAATGATAACAACACAGGAGGCTCAGATGCAAAAGTTTACTAGTGTACACCAGGAGGCAAAAAACCATACAAGTACAGAGTTTTGTCTGACATGATGCAGGAAATACACAATTTTATATAGTCTTACATTCAAGCTGTGCCCACCTTATTGACGTGGTTAGTCACAGGGCACCTACATCACTATGGTCTACAATATTCTATTCATAAGAAAAAGCTGATGTTATACATTTTAAAAGTTTTCCCATGGGAATAATACAGCCTTGCAAAGCACCTGGTTTGTTATAATGTCTTTCTGTAAATGTTACTCTTTCAAGGTTTCAGGCCTGCTCGAATACAATAGTTGGTTTAGTCTTGTAAATACTTCTTTGTTCTTCTTGCAACTTTACTTTAGCAGCTGTGTCTTATCTTTGATAATATTCACAAGGCCAATTATCTCAGAGGAAGGAATAAAAATTTTCAATGCTTTATACATTTAATTTCCTGACCCAGCAGATAATCATTAGTGAAAAACATAAGCTTGCTGAGCTGGCTACTGCCAGGGTCAGAGTTCAAATACACTGCAGCTCCAAAGCTTCAAGCAATTACATGTAAAATCATTCTTATTGCCATATTGTAAATAGAATAAAATGCATTATATACTATTTGCTTTTAAACTAGCACTTTATACATGTTCAAATACATATTTTTCTAACATTTTCCTCCCTTTTAATACTTTTTATTCTATTCAGAAACATAAACAGTGTTATATCGTCCCCTAGCCTTCTCCTTTAAGGACTTTCAACTAGGCAAGTCATTTAGTTTATTTCGGAAAAAGTTTAGTCTGGAATCAATAGTTCCAATTCAATGTCTTGGTACAAAGTTTCAGTTACAGATATATCAACAAAATCTTTGACTATTCTTTTCATACAGGGGATCCCACAACAGACGCATGCTCCTAATAGGAGCAGACCAACACAAATAGCAATCAAAATATTCATTAGGATAGAACCCCACCCACCAAACAGACTCTGGAAAAAGTTCGTCAGTGAGTTTGGGCCTGGTTCAGTCATGGCCGATACCTGTTGTATTACCTCTAGGTGGTCATTAATCTCGTGTCGATTGTCTGGTATGAACGCACAGCATTCTTCTTTGATAAGCACGCACGTACCACCTCTCGCCGCTAGGGTGAAGTCAAGAGCCATTCGATTTTGTAGCACAACAGTTCTCATTGCATTCAGTTCATCAGTCACTAGTTCGAGAGCAGAAAAAGTTGCGTTACTCATTACTTCGAGAAGCTTCGACAGTTTTCTCAACTCCCAGATCGATTTGACTGCTCCATATGCTGGAAATATTCCAGCCCAGGATATAACACTGTCACTCAAGTCCATATGAGTCAATTTTTCTTTATCTTTCACGGAATGATGGTTCTTCCAACCAGCTTCGATTTTTCCCATTGGATTTACAGGTTTTCCGATTGGATCTTCAGGTTTTCGGGCTACATCTCTTACATTTCGTATCTTACCTAGAGGTAATTCTGCAGTATGCCTTATAGCCGGAACCAGATAACCCAAAAAACAACTGCCGGACCAATTCTCAGGTAGCCATTTGTATGCTTTTTTCCCCACAAACAAAATAACAGTTTTCTACTTTGGTACTGATGCGGGTTAATTCTGAATGAAACATTTTCTTGTCTATAACAGACAATTGTTTATGCAAGACAGGATTTCTCTGCACATCACTTAATGTTGTTTTCATTAAGCTCAAATATGAATCATAATTTGTGTTACAAACAGTGCCTTTATCTTTAGCTTTAATATAGCATTTATAAGATATAGTTATGTTACAGTTACTCCAACCCACTTGGAGTGTGTAATTCTTATAGAAACATACAATTCCCCTCTGTGTAATAGGCAAATACAATGCAATTTTGTCCTGTGATCTTACAGAACCTGTATCAAAAAGTAAATTTTCCCAAGTCTCATTTATCCCCAAGGGGACAGCGGACATCAGCAGTCCTCCATATGCTGTTGGTATGGCAGTACAAACCTAGCAATTTGAAATGTTCATAGTCTCTACATATACATACTTCATAGCTAGGTATGTGTTAAAGTTTGGATGCCAGTCTATAGACAGTTCATCACGTTTTGCCACTTTCACTTGTGTGGTTATATGTAGGAAGAACCACAACAAAAGGAAAGTCATCACAATCATAGTCAATAAATGCATAGTTAGCAAGATGATTAAACAATATCTTCGGGGTTGATCTGTATTTTTACTCATTTCGCTCTTGGCCTTCCTGCCTTTGTTGTGTGTCAGTCACAAAATGTTTATCAAGTTGAAAATTCTTTACCGGTTTACAGTGCGTCAGGTGGACCCAGGACGACCTCTCAGCAACTTTGACTGCAGTAGGCGTCGCCAACAGTACCTGGTACGGTCCTTCCCACTTTGGACTCGCCCAATTCTTCCTCTTCGTGACCTTCAACCACACCCAGGACCCTGGGGTCAGCACTGCTTCCAACGGTCTGGTCTGTCTTTTATCCGAAAAAGAGTTCAACTGCAAAACAGTTTTATTTGTTAACAGTTTCTTTATATAGCTAGCTAATGAGCTGTCAGCCTCTAGTTCTGCAGGCATGAGAGCTTTCCACTGTGGCACATAATATGCCCTTCCAAATATCACTTCAAAGGGGGTCAAACCCTTTACATTTGGAACTGTTCTCATGCTCAGCAGTGCCAAAGGCAAACAGCAAATCCAATTCTTCTGTGTATCATTTATTAACTTCCTCAACTTGTTTTTTAAAATTCCATTGTACCTTTCCACCAGTCCTGCAGACTGTGGGTGGTAAGCACAATGATTCTTCAAGGAGATCCCAAAGAATATCCAAGTTGGTGAATCGTTTGATTAACAAAATGTGTCCCATTGTCACTATAGATTCTTTCCGGTATGCCAAAACTAGGAATTATTTCTTTTATTGGGGCCTTTGCCACTGTTGCTGCATCCGGATTTTTAGTTGGAAAAGCTTCTACCCATTTGGAAAGCATGTCTATAATTACTAAACAGTATTTTTTCCCTTCACATTTGTTCAGTTCTATGAAATCCATACAGATAGTATGGAACGGATATGGTGGTATAGGAAAACTCCCTTGCTTGGGTTTGAATGCTCCTTGTGCATGATGTTTCTTACAGATATGACATGCTGCACAAAATTTTTGTGTAAAGTTTGTGAATCCATATGTTTGGAATATTCGATTTACTAACTGTACCATCCCCCCTGTTGAGACATGGCACTGCCCATGGCTCAACAAAGCTGCATATCTAAATAAATTAGACGGCAATATTGTTTTTCTCTTTGGAGATATACAGTCCATTTTCGAGGATTGCACCTCGTTTCTCCCATTTTGTTTCTCAGCTTTTGTAGTTAATGTCTGCATCGTTTTTAACATTTCTAAATCTAAAATCTCAGAGGGTTGTAATTCCTCGTTAAAAGTAAAGTTTCTGAGTCTGAGGCTGCTTGCTTTGCAGCTGCATCAGCTTTGCATTCCTTTGAAATTGCATCCTGTTGTTTTGTATGAGCTAAACATTTACAAATAGCTACTTTAGTAGGTAACTGAATGGAATCTAACAAGTTCAAAATAAGTTGCGCATGATTAATCGGTTTGCCAGTAGATGTTATCATTCCCCTATTTTTCCATTGCTGTGCAAAAACATGCACTGTAGAGAAAGCATACTGACTGTCAGTATATATGTTCACACATTTATCTTTTGCTAGAGTACAAGCCCGTGTTAAGGCTATCAGTTCTGCTGCTTGAACAGACAGGTTATGCTGTAAGGTTGGGCTTCTAAAATCTCTGTATCTGTGACTACTGCATACCCTACTAGATTTTTCCCTGTAGGACCCTTTCTGCATGAACCGTCCACATAAAATGTCACCTCGACATCATCTAAGGGCATATCAGTGAGGTCTTGTCTGGGCAAAGTTATTTGCTCAATTTCCTGCAGGCAACTGTGCGGTGTGACATCCACAGGAGTTGGAAGTAACGTTGATGGATTTAATGTTGTACAATGTTCAATTACCATATGAGGTTGGCTCAGCAGTATGGTCATACATGAAAGATGTCTAGCAGGAGATAGATATGCTATTTTCTCTTGCAGTAAAATTATCGCGACTGCATGAGGCACTCTCAATGTGAGAGGGTGGAACAACACCACTGAGGCCGAAGCCTGTACTGCCATTGCAGCTGCGACTACTGCTTGCACACAGTGAGGCAATGATTATGCCACTGGATCTAACTGTGATGAATAGTAAGCTATGAGGCATTGCTTATCCCCATGCTGTTGCGTCAAAATGGACGTCATGTATCCCTGCTTACAATCTACGGTCTGAAAAAATCTTTTGTGGTAATTTGGAAGTCCTAAAACTAGTGATGAAGCTATCAATTGTTTTAGTCTGCAGAAAGCTGTTTCTGCTTCAGGTGTCCATTGTAATACATCTTGTGCTGCCATTGGTGTTTTATATATTAAATCAGCCAGTGGAGCAGATTCTAAAGCATAGTTTGATATCTAGCTTCGACAAAAATTAGTCGTTCCCAAGAAGGACATCATTTCCTTCTTGGTTGCTGGTTTGGGTGCCTGTAAAATCGCTGTTTTTCTGTCTTCGTCTAATATTCTACCTTCATTGGATATTACATATCCTAGGTATCTAACCTGTTTTCTCCAAAGTTGTAACTTATTTTTGTTTACTTTGTGTCCTTGTGCTGCTAAAAATTTAAATAATGCTATCGTATCTTCCCTGCATTGGTGTTGGGTAGGGGCTGCTAGCAAGATGTCATCTACATAAAGTAGAATCTGACTACCTCCTGGTGGAGTAAACCCTGCCAGGTTGCTTGCCATTTCTTGTGCAAATATCATTGGACTTTCACAATATCCCTCATAGCAGTATAGGTATACCTTTTACCCTGAAATGTAAATGCAAACCAATACTGGCTATCAGGATGTATAGGTATTGAAAAGAAAGCATTGCTTATATCTACCACAGTAAAATATTTTTGTTGTGGTTTCAAATCATTCAACAAGGTGTGTGGGTCTGGCAATCAGAGGTGCTCTGGGTATTATTGCATTGTTTACAGCTTGTAAATCCTGTACCATCCGCCATTCCCCGTTTGCTTTTTTAACAAGAAATAGAGGGGTGTTACATGGTGAGTCAAGAGATTCTACCAGTACTCCTTCCTTGAGTAATGCTGCTATTATAGGCTTGATTCCTTGCTCTGCATCTTTCCTCAAGGGTATTGTCTTTTGTGGTCTAAATGCTGATTTTGGTGTAATAGTTACTGGTCCTGCTGTTTGAATAAGTCCTACATCTGATTTACCTGTTGACCAAAGAATATCTGGTATATCACACAAGGCTTTTTCTTCTTCTTCTAATAAGAATGCTAATCAGCTGTCTTCACTAGTTTGTAAGTGTACAGCTGGATGTGTCTGTGTTAGCCAATTCAATTTCTGTTTTGTATTCCCTGTTCTGATAATTCTAAATCAGTTTGTTTTTCCCATCTTGTTACTTTTTCTCCTAAGTCTGCCCATCTCACATCCTTATTTTTTGTCAAGCTGACATGTGGTAGTCTATTAGATTTGTACAGTGTCATGAATTCCTGAGGTAGTGAACAGCTTACCACACTGTTTCCCTCAGTATCCCAATACAAGGTTCGTAATACTAATCTGTTAGCAGGATTTTTGAACAACTCTTGCTCATATTCTTTATCAGGTCCTGGCATGCTACAGTAGTATAGAGTACAATGTAACAAATGCTGTTGGTCAGTGTCAAGGGAGGGGGCCTTACTGATGGCTACATTCATCAGTTCTTCGGTTACTGCCCCTGGACCAGTCATAACTAGGTCCTGGCTGTACCAGTAAAAGGTTTCACCCTCCAGTCGCACCACAAAAGTATCCATTTGTCTTTGTGCTTCCATACCCTTCATAGTGGGAACTACCGCTATGCCAAATATCTGCATAAGATCTCTTCCCAGTAAGTTTACTGGACATTTTGCAGAAACTATAATTTTACTTTTCTGAGTCATACCTGAAACAGGGTCAGTTATTGCTATATCATGGGAGAGTGGCTCCCTATATAGCTGTCCATTTGCTGCTTTCACTAATATATAGTCAGGTGATTCAGAATATTCTGGTAACTTTGAAGGGTGTATCAAAGTTCGTGACGCTCCTGAGTCACACAAGAATTTCACTTCCCTTCCTTCCACTAGAAGTGTAACTTCCGGTTTTGTGTCTGCCAAATAGAGCTCCAAACTCAGTAATGCCAAATCTAAAATTTCACTTTCTTCATCCTCTACATCTGCTTGCACTTCCTCTGTTCCTTCCACTACATTTACGTTTGCCCTTTGTTTGTTTTCCTTCCCTGATGATTTCTGATTTTTATCACTATCATATAGTCAGTCCTCATCACCTTTATTTTCTGTAGTCTCCTTTTTATTTAGCCTGCAATCCCTTGCTAAATGTCTGTTCTTACCGCACTTAAAGCACTCTCCTTTCTTTTTTCTCTCTTCAAAATCTTCTGACCTTTTGTCAGATTGTCTATTTCCCTTGGTATTTTTCTTACCCTTTTTACCTGACTGTACTACAAAGACCTCTGCTCCATCTTCAGCTGTGAAGACCTGTGTCTTTTTACTATTAAAGTGTCTTTCAGCATGTCTGGCATATTCAAGTAAGGCTTGTAGCCTACTTGTTCGATGATCTATCATATGCTTTGTAATAAAGCTACTGATAGGTGCAATGCAACCTTTCAAAAACGCATTTTTCAGTTGCTGTTCATACGAGGTATCATGTGTCTGATTTTCAGGAATAGCCATACCACTATGGTTATTGAAACATTCCAATAATCTACCATAGTACCCATCTACAGTTTCATTCTCTTGCTGTATGCATTGATTAATGCAAGTCCAATCTGCTCTAGGTTTCCATTTTTCAGAAATTCGGTCTCTAAGACCTTTTACTCTGTTGTCTAATTCTGCGTCACTATGTGGGAGTGGTTTAAGTTCTGCGTTACGAGGATTCCAGGTGCCACAAATCATGTGCCAGTCTGGACCCACAATCTGTCTAACTATCTTTTCTACTTCTTCCCCATTCAAGTGGTAACTTAGTCTCATACCTTGTAAATCTTGTAAAAACTTTGTGTAATTAACTTTTGGGTGAGGGATTCCCTCTGTAGCTTTCCGAATATCTTCCGGTGTCCATGGTCTATATACTAGAAGAGTTGGGTCCTGCCCTTCCTGTCCAGCCTGAGGATTTGGTACCTCGATTAGTGGACAGATTTCTTCCTCACTCTCTTCTAGTGTGTTTCTCCCTATTTGATATAAGTCTGTGTCCCCAAGTGTTTTACGTGTCCGGGACCTAGTTTCAATAGGATCTCTAACAAATGGTTTTAGTACCCTTGTAACTTCAGGGTAACGTGGAGGTGGACCAGCTTGTCCTCCTGCTTCATATCCTGAAAAAGGCATTGGAGGGGGCGGAGGGGAGGGCCGCTATTACTGTATTATTATCCTCTTTGTCTAAAAATAATGTTTTTGCATTTTTAGTTTTCTGTTCCCTTCGGTTTACTTCCTCAATCCACCTGTGTGCCTGAGGAATGCCTAATCGCTGTTGTTTCTTTGCCTGACCTTCTGCGTCAGATTTAAGCTGTTTTAAAAGTTTAACTAATGAAATCTTGTTTAATTTACCGTCAAATCCGTATTTATTAACCCATTTTGTATAATACCTTACATTATCAGTCCGTTGTAATTGCATATATTTTGCATCATCAGTTAGGGGCGGATCTCGCGATTTTTTTGTGCACTGATTTCCCATTCTAAAAGAAAATGTTACGTAACCCTTTTCACCACGTGGTATTTCAGTTCCTTACGCAGTTTATCTAGAATAACTGCCTACCTTATTCTGTTTCCCTGATCTCTGACAAAATATACAGTAATTTCCTTTTTGTCCCTGATCTGTATAACAAATCTCTGACAATGACATTTACTGTAACCTAGTCCCTGATCTAAAACAGAAAAAAGGCAAATATCTTCCTACCTGAGCCTCCTGGGTCGACCAGTTCGAGACCGCTCTTCAGATCAGAAAGTGGCCAGCCTCTCAAAACGACAATTCAGTCGGAGGTCTTTGTGTTTCAAGAAGAACCGTTTCGGTAACTTCTCCTGCGCAGTATTCGACCATCGATACACTCTGATCTGCAGCTTACCAAGGGAATTCCGGTTCAAGGAGGACCAAACTGTTAAATAAAAACAAATGATAACAACACAGGAGGCTCAGATGCAAAAGTTTACTAGTGTACACCAGGAGGCAAAAAACGATGCAAGTACAGAGTTTTGTCTGACATGATGCAGGAAATACACAATTTTATATAGTCTTACATTCAAGCTGTGCCCACCTTACTGACGTGGTTAGTCACAGGGCACCTACATCACTATGGTCTACAATATTCTATTCATAAGAAAAAGCTGATGTTATACATTTTAAAAGTTTTCCCATGGGAATAATACAGCCTTGCAAAGCACCTGGTTCGTTATAATGTCTTTCTGTAAATGTTACTCTTTCAAGGTTTCAGGCCTGCTCGAATACAATAGTTGGTTTAGTCTTGTAAATACTTCTTTGTTCTTCTTGCAACTTTACTTTAGCAGCTGTGTCTTATCTTTGATAATATTCACAAGGCCAATTATCTCAGAGGAAAGAATAAGAATTTTCAATGCTTTATACATTTAATTTCCTGACCCAGCAGATAATCAT
The DNA here is from genome assembly GCF_019279795.1 of Protopterus annectens. Classification (NCBI taxonomy): domain Eukaryota; kingdom Metazoa; phylum Chordata; order Ceratodontiformes; family Protopteridae; genus Protopterus; species Protopterus annectens. The sequence goes on from NC_056743.1 coordinate 540,515,151, forward strand.
TAGTGAAAAACATAAGCTTGCTGAGCTGGCTACTGCCAGGGTCAGAGTTCAAATACACTGCAGCTCCAAAGCTTCAAGCAATTACATGTAAAATCATTCTTATTGCCATATTGTAAATGGAATAAAATGCATTATATACTATTTGCTTTTAAACTAGCACTTTATACATGTTCAAATACATATTTTTCTAACACTCTGAGGGTTTTTTTTAACCTCCCAAAAACATGCTGAGTGTTTTCATCTCAAATTTGATCAAAAATTAAGTTGTGTGCAGCAACACAGCCTCTAGATTGTGCATTATAGGGGGAAGAGTTGCATAGACTACCCACTATGGGCATCTACTGTGGTGTGCAGTATCCTCAAGGTAGTCTAACACTGGTCACAGACTGAGTATCATGGTAGGGCTAGCCACTTGACAGTGTAAAAATGTGGCTTTAAGTGAGTTAGTCACTAATTGGGTACGGGTCTGGGTATTTTTCAGTGATAAAGGGGTTCGGGACCCAATGTACTCCAATCTATGCCAGGGAGGAAAACAGGGATGTATGTCTCCTTACTGGCTATTGCGTGCCTGCCATAAAGCCCAGCAGCCATGGGTCAGTAAGTGACTGCTGGTTAGTATCTAGCTGCCCAGATTGATTTACCTGGTATAGCTCTATTGAGTGAAAATTAGACATAAAACGAATCAACCTGCCAAACATGAACTAAGAATTGCTACACTCAGTGTAGGGTCAGTGACAGGATATAGCTTTTTATTGGATGGCAAGGTGGTAGGACAAAGACTGGACAGTCTATGAACCCAGGAAAAGGGGAGTACAGCAAAATCATTGGGATATAGTCTACTTTTCAAAAGGAGACCAGGTTAGAATTGGAGTGGGAATTGTTGTGAAGGACAAGCTTCAGAAGACAGTGAGTCATGTCTTCAGAATTGTGACAGACTCATGACAATCAGACTCCAGCATTATAAGGCAGTATTCATAATCTCTGCCTATGCCCAACAACAGTGTTATAGTGATTGAAAAGAGTGCATTTAGACAGCTGTTGCAGGACCTACTAGATTAAGCAGAATAACAGGAATAGGTGCTGCAGTATGTGACCTGAATGCATGTGTCAGGACTGACAGAACAGCCTATGAAGACTACCTTGGATCCACGTGGGTGGGAGAACAGAAATAAAAAAAGCAGACACCATTATACATTCTGTCTGGCAAATGTTTTGATTGTGAACAACATGTGGTTCAGCAAGACAGACAGTCACAAGATCACATACAAAAGTGGCCACCATGCAACTCCTGTAGCCTTCTCCCTAGTAAGGAAAAGGCATTGGGGGTAGAATCATTGATTGTGATGTAACCCCCCATTGAAACACTTGGTCCACAGCATAAACCACTGGTTGCCACAAGCAATGGTCAGAGAAGACTCTTAAGGTCAACAAAGACCAGGATGATGACCTAGACGTTGACTGGAGAGAAAGGACAACAGTTCAAGACATTACTCAGGGCTCTAGCATCTCAAAAGGAAGAGGAAATGGGAGGAGCTGAAGAATGGAAACACTTCAAAACAGCATGTGTGACGACTACAGAACAGGTATGTGGCAGAGCCAGGTATGGAAGTAAGGTACATAAGGAAAGCTGGTGGTGTAATGTAAAAGTCTAGGAAATCAACAAAAGAAATCGGTCAAGAAAAAGTGTGAGATAGAAAAGATGGACCAGACTAGGAAGGAATACTGGGTGGTTAATGAAGAGACTGAGAAAAGAGGTGCAATAGCAAACAACAAGACATCAGAGTCACTTTACAAGCTTATAGAAAGTGACTCAGTAAATGACACAAGGAAACTTTATCAGGTTGCAAGGCAAAAACAGAAAAATAAAGAAGACAGCCAGATATCCTTTATAAGGGAAGCCAACAACAACCTGCTCACTAGTCCACGGGACATCAAAAGCACAAAGAAGCAGTACTTCCAACAGCAGCTGTATAAAGAATACTCCTAGGAGTGGGACTGCCCCAGGCACAGCCTGCGATGAATGCGATGAATGAAGAGGAAGAGCCACCGTAGAAGTTAGAACAGCGCTAAGGAAAATGAAGTCGGGGAAGGCATCCGGCTCAGATAAGGTCACAGCCGATATGATAAATGTTGGGTGAGATGGGGGAAAATTGCTCATAAGGGTAGTCGAAACATTATGGAGAGAAATGTACATCACAGGTGACCGGAGAAAAAGAATACTAGTGCCAGTGCTCAAGAACCAAGTGGACATTCCCAACTGTGGGCAGTATAGAAGTGTCTGTCTCCTGTCACACTGCACAAAAGTTCTGGAGAAGGTGACTGATAAAGGAATATGCAGAGTAGTGGAAAGTAAGATGCGAGATGTGCAGTTCGGTTTCAGATCAGGATGCAGCACAACTGACCCAATATTTGCAGCGAAACAGATAGCCGAGAAGAGCTAGAGATGAGGAAAGAGTTCCACTGTGTATTCCTAGACTTTGATGAAAGCATATGACAAGGTCCTAAGAAAGCTGATTGGGGCTGTTCTGTGGTGGTCTGAAGTCCAAAAAGCATCGTTAGAATTAGAGAAAGCTATGTACAAGGATCCAGTGTTAAGTATGAACAATGTTTGGTCTCACAAATGTTCCCAGTGGGAGTGGGTGTGCATCAGGATCCAGCTCTGAGCCCACTGCTGACACTGGTGAAAGACTGTATTAGCAAACAGGCTGGGGGGTTCAGAATAACAAAGTTGCTGTATGCAGACAATGTGCACGATCAGGTAATGAGCAAGAACTTCAGCAAAAGCTAAGTGAATGCAGTAGTATAGGTAGGATGGGGTGAATGGGGCAACTGCCCTGTGCCCATAGTGTTGGGGTGCATCAGTAGCTAATTGAGATGTCTCTTTAATGTAATACCAAAAGTCAGTATTGCATTTGCGGTCAAACCTGAGTGCTGAAGCACTTTGTGTGGTCTGAACTGTAGCAACTGCAAACTTCATTGCAGCAATTGCAGTGCACTGATTGGCTAATTACCATGAAATGCTTTTTCCATTGCAGCACTTACAGTGCACTGATTGGCTAATTACAGTGAAGTGCTTTTTTTTTTCTCTTTTCTTGAAGACCTGAGGGGGCACTAGATCATGATACCAGCACAGGACAATGGTTGAACCAGCTACACTTCTGGGGGAATGCAAAACTGAAGGTACACAGGATGAAAATGAATATACATAAGACATTTGTGAAGACAGCAAATGGAGGAAATCAGAAGAAGCAGAGAACTGAGACAGAATGGAAAATAATGGAATAGATAACAGCTCCAAGTAACTGGCTGTCAAAGAAGGCTGGAATTCAATTGATGCAACAATATAAACCCATGTGGAAAAATTGTGTGTGGGGGGGATTGATAGAGATGATGATGATGTCTTGGATGTTGTAGACTATCTAACTCATTTTATTCTCAGTATGTGAACTGTTGTATGTTTATTAATGTTATGAAAAAAATTACATTAATCATCTTCTGTCTTGCCGACTTTTTCTCAAGTCTTTCTTTCATTTCCTCCAAATATGCAACCTTCTCAATCTCCAGGGTGTAATTTCTGTATAATTCAAACAGTGGCACCCTCATATCAGTTGTTATTCCATCTATCTGCATTTACTGAGTCCTGCCACAACCACAGGAAAAGATACCTCTAGCCACTAAATGTTGTGCACAAGGCTGGGAGAAAAAAGTTGCCAGATATTTCCTCTGAGAATGGATATGCACTCATACAGACCATGTAAAAGTCACAAAACTGCATAGATCAGGTCATCAAAATGTATAGATAAACCAGCAACCCCAGAAAAAGCCAACAAAACTTGTAGCGTGCATACTGAGCCTGCACTGAAGGCAACTGCTTCTCAAAGTTTCTTTTAGTACCACACTAACGGTCCTTCCCAGATACATTATTGTCTGCAGCTCACAATTGTTTCTCTAAATTATCCATATTGCACACTGTCCCTTTATTTAGCTAAACATATGACACCTTCCCAAGTAACAAAAATTCCTTAACTCAAACCAACTGCTCTTCCAACTCTTAGCATAAGAGCAGTCCTCTGTCACTATTCTCCCATCTCTTCATTTCTGAAACCATCAATACACAACCCATAACATCCCTCATTTTTGCTTTGTCTTGCGCTTCACGAAGTGCTTTTAATCTAATACCTTTATCTCTTCTTGAGACTTTTGAATCGTATAAGCTCAAGGACATCTACTGCATTTATAAGCTGTCATCATCTTAAGGGCATTTGTTTGTTTACATATTGTTTGTCATTAATGCTTTTCCCACTGAATCAGACTTTCTTTTATAGCGGCAGCTATTGATTCTAATCAGAAAAGTTACTAAAAACTGTACTTTACATCAATGACTAATTTTCTTGAACGAGTTTTCTCTGACATACCTGTGATTACAGCCATTACTTGCAAAACATGTCATCTTAATTAACTGACGGTATTTTATGAATTTTTCCAACTGCTTTGTTTTATATACTATATATATATATTTTACTTCATGTTCGTAATTGCACAGTCATAATTTTTAATATTTTAGTTTCTTCATTTATTTTGTCTTTTTTTTAAGTTATATAGTTGACTTCATGTTTACCTTTTTATTTTACTTATGGGTTTGTTTGCTATCTGTACAGATATCTCAAAATACTGTTTTTTTTATTTAACTCATTATATACTTATCTGTGTGTGAGAATATTGACAAAAATTGACTTTGGGCCAGTTCACTTATCTGGCTGACAAACAAACGTGCAAAATATGTATTCATCTTTTAAAGACCCAATCATGTGTGAGCTGCTTAGGAAAAAGTTCCACTTGAATTATTCCATTATCCAAGTTAACAAACAAATGAAATAAAAAGTGAATACATTAATTGTACTATCCTATATATATATATATATATATATATATATATATATATGTGTGTGTGTGTGTGTATACATGTATGTATGTGTGTGTGTGTGTGTGTGTGTGTGTATATACATGTATGTATGTGTGTGTGTATATATATATATATATATATATATATATATATATATAGTATTTATATAATATTTGCAGGTTAGTGGATACAGGAAAATAATAGATTGCAGTAGAAACATGGTACTGGACCTCTTCTTTTACAGATTGTCCATTATTTTCCTGAGGGGCACCCATTTTCTTGGAAAAAGGGTATGCATCGCCATGTTTTGAAATTTTGAAATGTAGATTAAATATTTTAAGCTGTACTTGTAGTGATGTTTGGTGTTACTTATTTGTTCTTTTTTTTGGTCAAGAAAGTTATCTATTTGCATTTTTAATTTGTTCTGTGACCCAAGTCTTGTAGCTTAATTTGCAGTTGTGGGAAGATAGTATTTCTACATTATACTGCACTTCTATCTCCACAAGTAGAATTGCCTATAAAAATAATATGTTTGTATTTTAAACCATGCTGTGCCTTAGTCTTGTAGTTTCTTTCACAGCTGTGGAAGAACTGTGAACTACTGCTAGAGCTGAGACCTATTTGTCATTTATCTCTGCCTTTTTATTCAAAAACAGTGTTACTAGTAAATTTCTACATAATGTTTAGTGCCTTAAACTGTAGTAACATTACAGTAGTGAGAGAATTGTTTTTTGTGCCCCAGGATTTGTATTTCAGTGCTTTTTCAAATATTGATATTCTAGTTTTGCTCTTTCAGTTTGTTATTCTGTTTATCATTTATCTGCTTAAAGTTTCTAAAATTCTAACCTGCCTGTGGTCATTGAAGTGTAGCTCAGATAATTTGCATTCCACTGCCTTTCTGTTCCCCTGTTCTTTAGCCCGACCCTTGAATCAGAAAATACGCTAATGTTTTTGCACGAGCTCCAATATTGGCTTTGATATCCCTCTCTAACTTATTTGCTTCTTCCTTGATTTTTCCCCAACTCTCCCATGCTTTTCTTGCTGTGGTTTTATAAGGCTTTGTTTAAGGCCCCTGTCTCCCCACTTTCATTGCTGTCATCTGTTGTATAAGCTATTTACATACTCTTCCCACATATTACCTCCCATGGAGCCATGATACAGAGTGTCCACCCAGCAAACCGGTATTGCTTGAGTAAACCTCCTTTGCAAAATATTGTCATCTGCTCATTTTCCCAGAGCTCAGCGAGACTTGGTATTGTCGCCTATATTTCAAAGGTATTTAACTTGTGTCTAGTGCCATTCAGTCAAGGCTGCGTGCTTTTAATTGATAAATCACACTCGTTAGTATGAGTGATCACTATAGTTTCCTGCTTTTCTGTGCACCTCACTGTATCCTCTCACTGTTACTGTTGGAAAAATATTCACCTTCAGCTAGGGATTATCAGCTAGCTGTTCAGTTTGTTTGTGGTAGCATTGCGCGTGGTCTTTTCTACTGTGCTTTTACATTAGGAGGACTGGGTTTATTCCTCTTGTGGCACGGGATTTTTATCTGGTCAGTCTGAGTTGTGAAACACACAGAAGGGATAATAGTGTAGTTGTTGTATTGGCAGAGGACTCATTACTTTTCTGTTTTTCTGTAAAGATATAAATTTGGTATATTTGTGCAGTAACATAGCAGTCAGGAAAGCACCGCCCTATACAAAGTACAAATTTTCCATAAAACCTTATGTTGTAAATCATTAAATACAGAGCAAATACCGTGCTCCTCGAAAAGCTTAGAACAGTTAGTTGGGCGTTGTCGCAAGTCTCTCTCTCTCACATAGATGACAAGCAGGCAGCGTATTTCGTTTAGATGATTTAATACATAGAAGCACATCAGGATTGATAGCAGCATCACAAAATATGAACAAACTAGTTAACAGACAGACCTTACATATATACCTGCTTACATCTCAACGACTTATTACAAACTGGCAATCTGGCTTGCACGTGCTCAGTATTTATACACTTGTGAAAGCCCTTGTATTGTTTCTTAAAGGTAAATACACACACATTTATTTACATCCTCCCTCTTTAAAAGGTTGGCCTTTGTAAAAACAATATCAGAGTTAGACATGCATCACCTCATACATCAGAAACAAAACACAATGTCAGTGTCCAAGTTGCTTCAAATCTGCTATAGGGTTAAGAGATATCTTGTAACATAACAATCTGAACCAAATTTAGCAACAGGGACAGTCTGCGGTGAACATCTTGTAACTTCAGGATCAGAGGAAGGGAATATTCTCTGGAACTTCCTTTGCAATTGGAACACTGGACAACTTACTCTGAGATGGTCTTTCTCACAGGCAATGTGCTGTGGTATAGGCTCAGGCACTGGTCTCAAATGCTTCAGATTCTGTTTAAAGATTGCTCCTTATGATTCCACAGTGTTTGATCTAAGCACTGGCCAAATATACTTCATGACACCAATCCGATCATAACATATGGATGTTTGCATCCATACCACTTCTCCTTATAATGGATTGAGCTGTTTGCTGGTTTTATCATAGTTGGACTTCGGGGTTAAGCATTTCTTCAGCAGATTGGCGTTTACTGATCTGTTGTTCTTGACACATGGAATGAACATTTGATTACTGATTGGTAATGTGGTTCTGGTTTGCTTCGACAGACGTTTCTGAGTTGGTAAACCAAGATGTTTATCCCAAGGAACATTTCTGAGATTCAAGAGATTCAGGAAAACATCACTATTATCTTGTTTAGACATCTGAAGTAACTGTTTTGCACTTTGCACTTCTTGTTCTGCCAAACCATTTGACTGTGGGTACTCTGGACTACTCGTGACATGAGTAAAGTCCCATTGTTCAGCAGATATTTTGAACTGTTGGCTTGTAAACTGCGTGCCATTGTCAGACATAACTTTGTGTGTACTACCATGTACAGCAAAATGAAGCTTCATCATAGTAATGACAGTATTGGATGCTAGGTTAGGAAGTAGGTCATTCTCAAACCAATTGGAGTAAGCGTCTACTAACATGAAGTAATGTTGACCATTCCACTCGAAAATATCCATGGTTAAAGTCGACCAAAGTAGTTCTGGAATCTGGTTTAGCTGAAGTGGTTGGTTCTGTTGATGTGCCTTAGTACTGTTATACACTGAACAAAATAAAAGTAGTCACTCAATGTCTTGTGACATAGAAGGCCAAATTACTAGCCCTCTCACCCTCCTTTTGGTAGAGTTAGTACCTGGGTGACCACGATTGAACACAGTAATGTACTCTTGTTACAAGGACTTTAAAACAATTACTTTTGGACCTTTCATAATGATACCTATGTCAAATAAAATCTCATCTCTGTATGGAAAATAAGGTTGCACTTCTTGAGGTAAGCCAGACTGCTTTGACAACCATCCTTGATTGATAAAGTGGTTGAGCCTTGGTAAAACTGGATCCATGGTTGTGTGATCTCTCAACTCATCAAGATGTGTGGAAGAAAATTTCTCACTTCCATGACTTCAGAATCAGGATTCTCATTCTCATGCTGTTCTGTAGTGTTTCTGGGAGATCTGGATAAGGTATCAGCAAGAAAAAGAAGTTTGCCGTTGTTGTAGACAAGATTGAAATTATATTTTTGCAATCTTAGCATCATACATTGCAGTCAGGCTACAGCTGAATGCATAGGCTTTCTCAAGATAGTGACTAGAGGTTGGTGGTCTGTTTTGATATGGATAGGTCTACCATAAAACAATCATGGAACTTCCAACATGCAAACACAATTGCCAAAAGTTCTTTCTCGATCAGGACATACTGCCTCTCAGTTTGGGTAACAGTTCTCAATGCATAGGCAACAGGGTGATCCTCTTGTTGAATGACTACACCAAAAATAAATTTTGAATCATCACAGAAAAGTTCAACTGGTTTGTGAACATTATAGTATCTGAGAGTTGGTGCACTTGCAATTGTCTGTTTCAGGACTTCAAATGCTCTTTGGTGTTGCTCTAACCAATACCTGGATACATCGTTACCTGTCGGCTCTCTGAGTGCTGCTGATAGTTGGCTCAAGTCTGGCATGAACTTGCTAGATACTTGACCATGACAAGAATGTTGCAGGGCTTGAACATTGTCTGGCATCTCGAGAATGGCTGTTTATTTTGAAGGGTCTGGTCATAGGCATGAACTTGTAAATAAATGACCAACATAAGTAACTTGTTGTAGTCTGAATTTGCATTTGTGTGGATCGAGCTTAATATTCACTTGACGTGCCCTTTCTAGAACTTTTCTGAGGTTTCTATCATGTTCTGCTTCATCATGGCCTCCTAACAGTATGTCATCTACTGTAATAGCACAAGGATACCCAAAAAAAATTTTCTCCATTGCACGCTGAAAGACTTCACTTGCAGAATTTATTCCAAATGGCATTCTCATAAATATGTACCTGCCAAACAAAGTACTGAACAAAATGAGAAATGAGGATTTTTTTATTAAGCTGAATTTTCCAAAATGAACACTCTGCATCTAAGGCAGAAAAATGGTGACATTTGGCATCAAGGCTGTGACTTCTTTGACCATCCACATTGGATGATTGTTTTTTTTTTTAACTCTTTGTTCAAGTATTATGGATCAGTACATATTCTGATGTCATCTGAGCTTACCGTGGAAGATACCCATTCAGTTGAAGTTTCAGTTGGACAAATCGCACCTTGTCACACCATTTTTATCTAATTCTGCTTTCACTCTGTCCTGCATGGCTCTTGGAACTTTTCATGCTGGCCTTATAACTGGACTGACCTCTGGGTGTAACTTCATGGAGTACACATCTGGAAGTTGGACCAGTCTGTCTTTTAAGAGATCAGCATAGGCAGAAAAAATATGCTGAGCAAAATTAAAATAGTGGCCTTTAAAGCTAACATGATGGACTTCCTTATTAAATGAAAGCAGTATCATTTTCCAACGATCTCTGAGACCTAATAATGAGTGGTTGTGCCTCTTGAGCAAATAAAATAAGTCATAGCTTCTCCCAGCAGAGTAACGTGAAAGCACAACCGGGCCTTTGGTCTGAATTTCCTCAACTCCATAAGCAACAAGCTTCAAACACCTTGGCAAATCAAGCCTTTCACCATGACACAGTAGCAAATGTTTCTGCTGGCATAACATTGCACTGGGAACCTGTATCAACTTTGAGCTCAGTGGGTTTGCCATTTATCTGCACACTACAAAATACTTCATTCTTTGCCCTTAAATCTACTGCATTGACCATTTCATGAAGCACGGACACACCATCATCATAGAGTAGGGTTGCAGCTCACTGAACTGATCAACTATTTTTTTAAAATGTCTTTTAATAAAAGAATGTGGGTCTTTTGATTGAAACAAAAACTTTTGAAATGATTCCATTTATTGCATTTGTGGCATTGTTGACCAAAAGCTAAACATTTCTCCCTTTTAGATTCATGACGTCCCCCAGAATTATGACAGTTGGCAATGAACTGGGTTGGGGCTCAAGCTTAGATTTTTCTGATTCACTCTTATGCATCACTAAGATTGTGCGAACTCTGGAATTTGTTAAAAAGTTCTGGGGTTTACCAGTGAGTGTTGCAGGGGCTACAGTTGCTGCTATGTGCTTGGACACATTTCTTTTAAGAATGTGCTGCATACTATCAACATGAGCTTTATCACTGTGCTTTCTAGCGTGGTTTTCATTTGTAAGAATATTTGTGTGCTTTTCTGTGAGCTTGTATATCTGACAAATCTGACTGGCCTTAGTCAAAGTTAAATCACTGTCACAAAGCAAAATCATTCTCACAGCATTATCTTTAATAGCACACAAAAGTCTGTCCTTCATCCACTCATCCCTTAAATTACCAAATCTGCACATTTTAATTTTGTTTCTCAGGTCAGTTATATTTGCTGTAAAAGTTTTACCACGCTTTTGATCCCTTGTGTAAAATAAGTACCATTCAGTTGTAACATTTGTCAAGGGGGTTACACATTTCTCTAAATTTACATTTTATGCACTCTGGGTCCTTACTTGATTCAGCCTGTATAACAATATGATGGTTTTCCCCCTCTCTGGTGTAGATAGCAGATGCATACACAAATGAACATTCCCTTTCTGTGGCTTCTGACCCAGCTAAATTAAGCAGAATAAATGCCTTTTTATGGGCATCTTTTATCAGAAAATGCAGCCTATATGAAAATCTTACTCTTGCTTAAACACTCTCCTGTTCTCTGTAATATTACTGTCAAACCAAGTGTACTGGGTTTTTGAAATCCATCTGCCTTACATGCCGTCAAAGTATACACAAACACACTAAAAATATGTCCCTTGTAATTATGAATAAACTGTTATGTGAGCTTGTAATATCATTCAAATGCACAATAATCTCTTCGAAATACTGTTGTTGTTGTTGTGTCTTTCGGCTTTTCCCGGTTAGGGGTCGCCACAGTGGAACTCCGGTCCACTAATGATTGGCAGTAGATTTTTACATGCCGAGTTGCCAGCCATGACACACAATCTTCAACGAAGGTACACCCATTCACGCATGTTTCCACACAGAAGACGCTTTAGCTGAGAATTGAACAGGACAACGTCTTACTGTGAGGCGACAATGCTACCGCAGCACCACCACCGCAGTCTCTTCGAAATACTGTATGTGAAATATGCCTTGTAATGGTTATACTTTTGTTTAATAGTTTTACTGTAACACTGCATAAACATGCAAGCACTTCTTACACGTCTCATAACTCCGATATCTTTGCTTAATACAAAAAATACATACTTTCTGAAAATGTGGTCACTTCCCCTTATTTTATTTGTTTTATGCAATTCAATCCTTGTTTCAAACATTTTCTGTAGTAATTTGGATTTTTTTATCAATATCGTACATGACATTTTATGCAAATATCATTTAGAACTTTCTGCATGCCTTGTTTCATATTATATGAAAATAAATGGTGCTGAGCAACTTTTAACATCTGAAATTCATTTCTGACCTGTTTTGTGAAGTTTACATATTTTAGAAATGATTGACTCTTGTATATTCCAGCAGTTCCAAGCAAAAGTCATTTTAGCCATTTCACCTCTACCTTCATGCCCTTCAGACATGCTTATTTTGATACTTTGTCGCTTGTCTCTCTCTCTCTCTCTCTCTATAACATAGATGACAAGCAGGTGGGGTATTTTGTTTAGGTGCTTTAATACATAGAAACACATCAGGATGGATAGCAGCATCATAAAATACAAACAAACTAGTTAACAGACAGACATTATATACATACATGCTTACATCTCAACAGTTTACTACAAAATGGCAGTCTAGTTTGCACGTTCTCAGTATTTATACATTTGTGGAAGCACTTGGATAACTTCTTAAAGGTATATACACACACAAATCTACAGGCATCAAATGGCATTACCTATACATTCAGTAGAATTCAGTACTATGCAAACATTTAAGTTAATAGTTTAGCATAATCTGCCTGAATAAAGCTCCCTTATTAGTTTGCACCAAGAAAGCACCCTTAATAGCCTTCACACCCCAACACACCACTTCCCTTGTAGCTCACTACTGGACAGCATGGATATGTAATTTCCTAACTTATTTGTAGCCAGCTTGGTGGAAATAGGAATCCTGAGACAATGTAGCAATTGTTTCACGTTTACTGACAATCACTTAATGATTGCACTACACCTGATAATGGGTGAAACCCTAATTCCTGCTGTACCGTGATCTTGCACAACTACCTACTTGCACTCTGCAGTGTAGTTAGATTTAGCTCTCTTGCAGTTCAGCATTCCGTTATGTCAATCACTCAAGCTCAACGGTAAGAATGTTGACATTTTTCTAGTCAACATTCTAACATAGACCCATACAATGTATATCATTGTTTGAATTTTTCAGCTGTGGGGAATTTCAGTAAGAAAGTTTAAGAACTATTCAAGAGTATCCTGTTATATTCATATTCACACCTAATACAGCAGAGGTTGCACATACTTTTCAACTGCCTAGATTTTCACAGAATGTTCAGATTGTCTTACTTTTTTTTCCCTTGAGTTTCAGAATTTAAATTATTCAGAAAATGCATACTAAAGTAAAATCTGTTCTATCAACATACTAAGGATATAAGACCAATATTTTAAATCTGTCCCTGTTTTGGGCCTTTGTCCCCCAATTATTTTTGTCTTTTCCCAAATTTCTTGTGTTAAAAAGTTGACAGGTATGCAGTTAAAATCATACATTCTTTCTGTCTTCCTTTTAACTATGCAATTAATCTAACTCAAGTTCATTAGGAAGGTGGGGTTTGTTCTGGCACCAAACTGGTACAAGGCAGAGAAGGTAATATTGGTTGGTGTGTGAGCCCAATGTGTAATGTGGGTGGTGTGGTACTTTCAAATGTACTGTTTTAAACTTCAGTCTGTCCTAAAAACAGAGTCTGGAACAAAACTTAGTGGTTTCACCAAACTATCCATTGCTAACTTACTTAAGCTATCCTTCACTGACATACTTACATTGTATGCAAAATTATTAAATTGTGCAATACATGCTTTTATACTGTCTTGCTCCCTTTTGTTGCTCAAGAAACATATTTGCTTACTATTTTTATAAACTGATTGATTAATAAATAGTGTTTCTATCTTCCTACAATTAAATAATTTTTCAGCTAAAAATTTTGGATAACCTCTATTACAGAACATACTTTTTAGAAAAAATTCAGTCTTTTTTAAATGGTTGACACACAATAACCATTTGTCCTTCAATTAATCTGATGAAACAGATGGCAACTTTCCCAATACAAGTATGTTTTGGAAAATGCAGGTTTACAAACTATAGAAGATTGGCAATTTAGTAAGAATGTATTTCCATAACCTAATGTCCAAATAATGAATTTCATATCTGGACACCACATATATAAAGTATTAAAACAATATGGGGTGGTGTTAATGTCTTTGGAAATGTTTTTAACTCGGCCTCTTTAATCAAACACGGTATAAATATTTCATATCGATACCTTAAAAACAGTATTACTATGTTAAACAACAAATTGGAAAAAATGTTTTTTAATGAACTTTTAGCAGTGTTTGTTCACCAGTTGAACATGTGCTAGAGTTGCAAGGTCATTTTGCTTAAAGATATGTGGTGTTTCTTTAAACTTATGGCAAATGCTCCTTTTACATGTTTGGCACCATTGACGTGCAAAGTTTATATATAATGATACCACATGACATGGGCATGCAGTGGTTTGTAGAAGTGGTGAGTGAATCTCAAGATGAATCTGATGTGGATAGTAGACTTGTTGAGAATTTCATGGACTTAACAGTAAGGAATAATTTCTTTTTTGATATTTTGAGGGAAAATATTTTAAGCAACGCAATAGTGTAGCCACAGGAGCAGCATCAGTGACTGTGTATGTGAACTGAGTTTTAACTCTATGGGTAAAGAAATTTGTTTGTCAAGTTGTTGTTTAACAAAACCATTAGTATTTAAGGTATCGAGAGGATTACTAAGGATATTAGCTTCTTCCATTGAGTCAGAGTAGGCAGTCTTATTGTTGACTAGATCCATACAGTGTTAGATGTTAGTTCTCAACTTCTTAACTGAAGAAATATTTGCAGGTATTTTTGATTTTAGTGAGTATTGTATGTTCACATTCAGCTTTGAGTTCTGAATAGTTCCCTGAAGGTCTTTACTAGTGTTGAGTGTTCTCTTAAATATTATGAGACTTGCTATATAGTCATAGGGTATTCCACCATAAACAGTTGCTTTAAGGTTTTATCGATGTGTACATACCAAAGTCAGAAAATTATATTCTACAGCCCACCTAATTCTAAATGGCATATGTACACAATCCAGGGTGACTACTGTGCTACTTTATACCTCCTTGATATGTCTAGTTACTGAATATTTTGCAGTTGATAGCCTTTGAACTAGCTTCCTGACAAACATAAAGGTGCATTACTTACTTACTTTCTAGAAAACTTACTTGGCTGGAAAATGTGAAGTATTCAGAAAGAGTTCTTGGACTGTTACATTTTATTTCTTGTATTTTATTCATAATTGACTTCTACCTAGTTTTTAAGTTAATGTCTGATCCATTTTTTTAAATGTCAATGGCTGGAATGCAACCCTGTGAAATCTAATACCATGTTGTGGAACTTAATTTTAAAGTTAAATGTTGATAATAAAAAAAGGACTTAACAGTAGCACAGCAGGTAGCACCTGATAGCAGGAGGTTGTTAGATTTGATTCTTGGGCGGGATGCCTTCTGAGCAGAACCTGCATATTTGCATGGGTTTTCTCTAGGTGCTCCAGTTTCCTTATACATTTCAAATGCCATAGGAGTGTTTGTGTGTGTATATGTGATGGAAGAATGACTGTGCCAAGACGTGACACCTAGTGGTGTTATTTTTGACATTAGGTGATGGTCGCTGTTGCTGGGACACTGATGCAATTAATAAAATGAGGAAAAATGAGGTTGATGAGGATGACTATAAATAATATGACTAATGCTTTCTATAATATTGAGGATTATGGAATATGGATATTTCCCATCAAAAGTCACTTGTCATTTTTGAAAATAAAAAGGATTTTGAAAAAAATAGCAGGTCATTCGTTTCATTCAGAAATAACCGTTCCAAACTAAGATACTTTATGGATCAAAACAATATTCCTACTCAGCTTATTTACATTTCAAATCTCTAAAAGAACCTTTTAGAAGTGAGACCAGTAAACACTGTTAATTAATGTTTTGAAAGGGTTAGTAATCAGAGATGAATAACTGCAACTGCTGAACCACTAAAATGCAATTCTGAATATCTTTATATTTCTAGTGCAATAATATATTATATATTTCATTTAGCAATCGTACACAGTCGGTGTTTCCCTCGAATATAGGAAACCAATTATTTTCTATACTTTGCATGTGTTAAGTATTGGTTACTTGAAAAATAGAGCAGTCACACTGAAATATTTACATAATAATAGCCAAATGCACCTACTTAGATGATCGCTACCTTAAAGGATAAATTACATTCATTTTAATGTTGCAACACAGCCAGGAAAGGAAGGTGAAGACACTTCCATGTTGCTAGTTTGACAATATTTGCAGTTTCTGCCACAAGATATGAATTCATATCTTGTCATGTAAACTGCGTGTACTTCAAATTAAGTTGTCTGCAGTCCAAGGGACAGGATATTCTGCATCTGTTAAAGCTTCCTCAATAAATATAACTCCAACCATTTAAAAAAGCTAAGAAATATGATATTATCAAACATTTCTATACATGGTTAAATATTTCTAAATATAACAAATTAATTTGTGGGAAAATAACACAGTTTGACTATTTGACTGGTAAATATGTATTAGTTGAACATTTGATTGAATATGAGCAAAGTTTTGTTAAGTACATCTGTTACTGTGTCATTGAATTATATCATCTAGTTTAAATATATGAAGGGGTTTGGTTCTAGACCATGCCTTTACTTCATATGATCACAGGCACAATGTCAGTGATCCAGAAGCCGTGTCATTGCAAAACATCAGATAACATTTTTTGAGTGGTTAGCTAACTACGCATCCCATGCAGTGGGATTTGCTCTGACATCCCCTTGCTTGTATACAGTATCTCTAAGATCCATTACCCAGTGAATAGGGTTCGTAGTCTATGCCTAAGGATGTACAATCTCATTATTGACAAATGATTGTTGATTTTATGTCCGTGTGCTTGGGAAATGTGGGGAATTTAGTAGGAGGAGGTGTACAACACCCATTTTGAAAAAAATAAAGAATTTAATTTCTAATTCTGATAACATTTTCAGTTTGTATAATCATAGCAAGTCACTGAACTTTTTATCTTATATTTATTTATCCTTTGTTGACCATGTTAGTTCCACCAGTAGTGACTAGGGGGTTTCTCTTCTGGGAAGAACGGAGGTGGTATTCACACTACTAGGGAATATTTGGCCAGGGTATTGGGAAACTTCCTTCCTCTTTTTCAGTAAGTGCTGTATTATCTTTTACAGGAATATGAGGTATGACTAAATCAAGCAGAAGAGACCCACGTTTAATGTATCATCCAGAGAATGACACACTTAGGAGTGCAACATTCCCGATATGCCTCATTGCACTGTCAGCATTCCATCTTCTTGGTGTGGGAATAGAACACCATCTTCTGCACCAACAGTGTGTGCGCCACCTGGCGCATCACTGACATTTGTGTTCTATTTTTGCTATCTATTTAACAGTCACTTGCATTTCAATACATAATCTGGTATCCATTATCATAAGCAAACCTGTTACTGTTGCATGATTCTTCATAAAACTAGTTATAAAAATGCATGATTTATGCTAATACATCGACCTTTGCCAGAGGTTAAATATTTGTGTCTCATATTTACAGCTGTATTGATACATTGTTTTGCTTATAATGAGCTTCTTCATTACAAAATATAAAAATTCAGCTCCATTCATTAAGTTGCAGTTAATTAAAATTACTTCATTAGCAATTCCTGAAGGCTGCTGTATTTGTACTGTAGAAAATCACTAGGAAAACACATTAACATTTGGTTCTCCCTTTCTTTTAGTTTTGCATGGATAATTTAAACTGTAAAATGCATGGAGTATATGAGAAGACAGATCGCAATATTCCCATTGCAGGCAGCCAAGCCCCAGTCTCATTAAGCTAGCATTTCTGAGTTTTTGAAGAGTTGTGAACACTACATATCTGGTAATTAAGTGCAGATGTTGCCGAAACCTTCACTTTTTAATCCAACTAACCAACATAAATTGTGACCTGCAGACACAGTAAGAGTACAAAATGTAATGCAATGGCTAATTAAAATATCTGAAAGAAAATATGGTAGAGAACATCTGTAGGAAGTAAATAAATTAGCAACCCTGTTTGCATTATAGTAATGATGACTTTTGTTATTCATTCTCGACAGTGTATGCTATAACACTGCTTTCTTGGAAGCTGCCTTAAGCTTTTACTAGCAAGTAAAACAAAATATTGAAGGGCTAATGTATGTTTACTCACTGTTCTGGAGATAAAGGTGTCTACTGTAAAAAAAAAAGAAAGTTCTGCTTTTGTAACTTGGAGGAAAGACTGAATATAACAAAAGATTAGTGTGTGTTTTACAATATGAAAATGTGTTTACGGCAAAGAGTAATGAGCAGTTTAGATGGCAAAATATACCAACAAATGACCAGGAAAAACAGTCTGTACAATCTTAATTTGAATGCATTAGATCATTGATATTAATGTTAGTGGTTCAAAGTTGTAAAAGTCATTTAAAGAGGCAGAAAGGACATTCAGTAGCTTATTTGACTTCCAGCAGATTAAAATTATATTTTTAAGAACAGTTATGGAAAGACATGCATTTTGAAATTAACTGCACATATTACATTCTCATAAATATTATCTTTCTTTATACATTCATACTAAAGACTTTTGCTTCCTACACATAATTCCTTACTGCCTTTTACTGTATTTTTTAATCAACTTTGGGTGACTGAAATACCCATTAAGGGGAACATAATATATATTTGTCTGTATGTAAATATATAATATTTGCTTACAGAAAAGCTAGTCATGTGTCCCCTTTTTGTCTTGCAACTTCATAACTCCAACTTCATGCTCATAGGAAACTGTGGCAAACCTTGGGCCTTCCTCAGGCTTTTTCAATGCTGAAGAAATTATCCCTTGAAGGCCAAAGGTGAGATACATTTCATGCAGGTTATCATTTAAGGATTTCAGCTCCCAAAGTTCAACAGTCATATCAGGTATACACGTAAAAGTACCTCATTTCAGCCCTTTTTGTTGCATGTTGTATTTATTTATATTTATATTTTTTTGTATTTATTTATGTTGCATTTTTTTTACTGTACTTTCATTTCTTCCATGAAGCACCATTGATCTTTCCTGCAGAATTATTGGAAGCCATCTTAAAAAGAAAGGAAGTTGGGTGCATGCACTCTGCAAATGAGCCCTATGGGATGTTAGCAGGGAGCATCAATTCTATGAACTGCAAAACAACTGTATCTTGTCCTCGGTCTGACAGCTTCATTCTCAAATTGCCTGGTGTGCGACTCTCCACTGTTAATAAACTAGAAAATATTCCCCGATTGCATTTGTGAAAACAGACATTTCTTCCTATCAGATTTACATGGTTATTTATAATGATTACAGCTACCAATAACAATAATAAGGACATGAAGATGCAAGTCATATGGTAGAATGTATTGTTTTCATTTTTGATTCAAATATCCTAGTTTTAAAAATATTTCCTTTAGTCTGGTCAGCCACCACTCATACCACTGTAGCTAGGATAAAATACTTTGATAACTTTTTTAAAATACATATCCCACCTGGACAGGCTGGCTGCATCTCCCCCCTGGTCCCACATGTAGTGTGCATGCAGGTCACCTGGTGTTATTGCAAGCCCGTCTCATCCAAGAAACTACCCAAAAGCTCTGCTGTGCTAACGCCTTCTTCCCAGGATCAAGGACCTTTCTGCTCGCCAGAGAAGACTATAACCTGTTTTACCACAAGTGCATGTAAGCTCCAGTAGTCTTTAAAAAGCTGTTATAGTAAATAGTCTATGCTACCTCTGTTTGAGTACTCCCCATTAGCGTGCACACTCGCAAGGTCTCCCATCTCCCTCTGTTTACTGCCACCAGCACCCTACTACTAGGTGGCAGCAGTACTCCATTACACCCCTCTTACCGGTCTTCTATCCCAACCAGCACAGACCCCTCACTGCTCTGCTGCCTCCTTCCATTCCAAAAGGAATCGAGCAGCACCTATCCCTAAGGTAACAGCCCAGCAATCAAGCCATTAGCCAGTTACATCTAAACTGCTGCTAGAAGCTCTAATGGACTGCAAGTATTCTATTTTAAACACCAGATAAAGATGCACTATTCTCCCAAACATTGACAAAGCTAAGACTTGCATTGTTTTAAGCAATATCACTGATAGTTTTTCGATCATCTGTGCTGGGGGTCTGACACTCTCCATTCACCCAGCGAGCTAACTCTGCGTCCCTATCCTGCCCCATTTCCCACCGCCCCCCACTACCTGCACATTTATTTCACCCCTTACTCCTCCCCTCATCTCCTATCACCTAATTAGCACTACATCTTGCCCACCACACACATTTTACTCCTAAACCCTGCCCAACATAAACAGTGCCCCGTACCTGATCACATCTTTTGTACCTAACAACCCTGCTAACCTCCCTTATTTGTCTTACTTATCTTACACAGCTCCCTAACACCAGCCATACCTCCTTTGCACTCCACAACCTTTTTCCAACTTACTTGCACACCACCCTTCAACTCCGTAACACATGAACTCTGCTCTTGTAACCAAACCCTTCTATTTAAATACAAAATACATCCCACCCTGACAAAACAGATCCCCCGACCTCATTCCAACAAATCCACACCCTTCTGCTGCTCAAACTCTCCATCACCACTAAACTACTTTCAACTCTTCCTCCACCAAATATCCCTCACACTCTACAGTGACATTCACCACAACCCCGGACCTACTATCACAGCACAGATCACTAACTACCCCCCACATGCCCTCAAACTCCCAAAACGATTTGGCTTACTACATTCAATGCCCAAAGCCTCAGAAATAAAATCAACAAGCAAAAGTAAGATGATGCAACACCAGGCTATCATAAAACAAGCAGCAGTTTATTCAGGAAACAGGCACATGTACTATTAGTACTGCATATATTTGAAATGTTCTCTCTAAGAGTTTCACTCGGATGTCATGTGATTATTTCACATTGTTATTTAATGCGCATTGAATTAGACGGATTTTATGCATCTGATGAAGCAGTTGTAATACTGCGAAAGTGCTTACACTTTTGCCTATGCCTGTTTCCCGAATTAACCTGCTGCTGGTTTTATGATAGCCTGGTGTTGTTTCATCTTACTTTTGCTTGTTGGATTTATTTTTTGGTGCAAGAAGCATTTATTCATTACATGCTGGTATTATCGGACTCGGAAATAAAATCCCTAACCTCCATGCCTGGCTTTCCTGCAACCACTATGACATAATAGCCATCTCAGAGACCTGGCTTAAACTCTTCATAAAGGACAATGAAATTCTTTGTCCAGGCTACTAAATCTGCAATGTCAGACTTGCCAAGAAAGGTGGAGGTGTAGCTATTATCTACTTCTCCTCCTATAGCATAACACCATATGCCAATCATATCCCAAACTTTGCCAGTGCTGAAATAACCATAGCTCTACTAAAAATCAACAACCACAAATCCATAAGCATAGCCATCCTCTATATGCCCCAAGGCACTAATATCCCAGTACTATAAGATATCATCTCCTGGTTTCCTCTAACATTAAAAATGAAGCATATATCCTAGGTGACACAAACATTAACTGGGCCACAATAAACTATCAAGCCCCCTCTCACACAATCAACCTCATCAACTTCACCCAACTTATAAAATCTCCTACCAGGCCAAACAAAGATGGGGCCTCTGGCACCACCATTGACTGGATCCTAGCATCCCACCCCAACCTTATCTCTAATTCTGGAATCCTTCTAGACCCTGTCAGTGACCACCTGCCTGCCTTCACTGACCATCACCCATCTCCTCTTCAAAAACATCATCACTCCATACATACTTGAAACCTTTCCTATTTCAACCTTCAAACTTTTTCTGAATGTTTAAAACTTATCAACTGGACCCCCCATAAGAAGCCTGCCCCTCAACAATGCCATCACCTGCTTCAATTATAGTTTCTTAAACCTACTCAACCATCATGCCCATTAAGAACCAAACACATCAAGGCCAAAGCCTCACGCTGGCTATCAAAAGAAACTAAAATCACCTTGCTCCATAGAGACACATTATGGAAGCAATATACAAAAAAACTAGCAACATAACTCCTTAATTGAATTCAAAACAACTCCATAACTCCATAAAAAAAACCTAATAATTAGAGACCGTAATGCATACTACTCTGAACTTCGATCTAAACACTCAAACCAATCCTAAAAAATTCAGAGACATGATCTCCTCCCTACTCCCTCCTCCCTCCTCCACCCAGATAATAAAGATAACTCCTGTCCGAACCCCAATCTTACAGATCTTGAAACTGTCACCCAATTCAACTCCTCCTTTGTTGCTTGTATAGCAAAACTGTCCTCCTCCTCTTTCTCTCACCCCCCTTCCCAACACCACCTGCTCCACCATCCCTCCAACAACATACCTTCTTCCTTCCCCTTCAACCTAAAACCCATCCTCACAAGTGCTATAAAAAAGTACTCCTCCACATACCTCTCAACCTCTTAAAGCAAGAAATCTGGACAAAGCCATAAATAAAAGTGGTACAAATGTCCAAAAATATAGATATTGCTCTTACAAACTTAAAGTTAATAGAATAACAGGGTTTGCATTAGCATGAATTTTTTGAAGGGTATGACATCTGAAACTCACACATCTGTCATTATTTTCTGCCTTCAGTCTTTAAAGATTTGTCACGAATTTGCCAGAAAACCACAATTTTATGAAAAACAGAACAAAAATACGAGGCAAAAATCTGGACACACTGTGAAAACCTGTGCAGTTGAGAGGTATGTTCCTCCAACTTAAACCTTGCTACAATGCGCCCCATAATCGACCATCAGCCTTCCTCAAACTATCTATTGACAGTATTGCCTTTCCTCTTTCCATTTTAATAAGCAGATCCATCCAAGAAGCTTATGTCCCTTCTATCTGGCTACAGGCATACATCATCCCACTTCATAAGGGAGTGAAAAAGACTGGCACCACCAATTTCAGGCCTATCGTCATCCTTTCCCCTCTTTATAAAATCCTGGAAAATGCATTCATTCACAAATTATGTTACATCTAACACAAAACAACCTTTTCACCCCACTCAACATGGCTTCCACCCTGACCACAGTACCATGACTGCCCTCCTTTCCTTTCTTGAGATGATTAACCAAGCATGCGACTAGCAGACTTATATCTACACTGTTCCTAGACCTATCCAAAGGCTTTGATAGTCTCCCAGCCCTTACTTCTATCCCATCTCCCTTTCTCACCCTCTCTACTTCAAACATAGCCTGGTTCTCTAGCTACCTTCCCAAACAATAAGCCATACAATGGAAATCCTCAACCTCTCCCTTCCTACACACCCTCACTGGGGTGCCCCAAAGTTCTCTCCTAGGTCCTCTCCTCTTCAGTATATTCATCAATAATTATCACAGTACCATCCCTGATTCCTCAATAACCCAGTAAGCAGATGATTCAACAATCATCTGGTCAGCATACTCCCCCTCTGAACTACTCAAAAAAAAACCTCAGTCTTCACTAAAATAGAAACCTGGATGCAAGTTAATCACCTGGCCCTGAACGCAAATAAAACTAGGCTTGATTATCTTTTCTCCCTCTAGAAACTCCCCTATCATCAAAAACTCTTTGTCTGTATCAGCCAGAATAACATCCCCATCAGAATTGTATCAAATACTAAACTGCTTGGTATCATCATTGACGAACATCTAAAGTTTGACATCCATATCCAAACCACCAGAAAAAAAAGCTAGGACTCCTGTACAGGCAGAATCACTATCTTACTCCCTCCACCAGAAAAAACCCTAGCCTCCTTCTACCTTCTCCCCTCTCTTTTGTACAGTGCTCCTCTGCCAATCAATCTCCAACTCTGCTTACAATCCAAACTTGAATCTGCTACAGTAAAATAAGCAAATTTGCTACCAGTTCAAAAAAATCATCCCACCGCTGCCACTCTCTCAGTGCTCTGCAATAGCTCAAACTACCAAACTACCTGCATTTCCTTAAACTTACCATGGCCCACAAGCTCATCTTTAAACCCTCCAGCTGCCCGTTTCTCGCTACCACCTTAACCCCCTACATTCCTACCCACTCGATCAGATCGGAAAAACAAAACCTCCTACAAGTCCACAAAACCTCATGTCCCCCTGGCCACCTACTGCTATCCTGCTCAACATCTAAACTATGGAACTCTCTCCCTCCCTCCCTTGGCAATACACCAAGTTACACCAATTTCAAATCCCTCTTGCTCTCGCATCTATCTTCTAATTGGATAGGCCCCATGCCACTCTGTAACATAACCCCGCCTCCAGCCATTCTCTTCCCCGTGCTGTGCTACACCTACTTCTAATACCTACAGTTGCCTACTACAACATTAAACCCATACTGGACAGTCTCCTTTCGCACCTTACCTAATCCTATTTACGTTCTGTTATATCTACTTGCATCTAACTTTGTATTCACAAAACATCCATCTGTTTCTTTGCATACATTTGTTTTACCTCCAGTGTGTTATGCAGTATTCTCAGCCTTCTGAAATTGATTGTATTACTTTGTGTGTCTCTAATTGTCACTGGAGCTTTCTTTGCATGTGTTTAACTTGTCCATGGTTAACAATTTATTATATCTATTTGTCACATTGTACTCATTTTTTCTTTCTTTCTAAGTAACTGGATTTATTTTTGTAAACTGTGCATTTAAAAGAGCTTTAAAGTAATTGTCTACTTTTAATGTTAATCTGCTATGCTTAATGGAGCTTTTCTGCTCGGGTCTCCACTGAAAATGGGTCACAAGCCCAGCTGGACCAATCTGGTTATCAAATGTCAATAAATAAATAAATATAACTCCAGTGTTGTATGCAATATACTCAGCTCTCTGAAAATGTTAGCATTGCTTAATGTGTATTGTGATTGTCATTGGAGCTTTTATCCCAGGGCCTCCACTGAAAACAGGCTGTTCTTGGCCTAGTGGATTTCCCTGGTTATCAAACTGAAACAAATAAATAAATAACTGTTCTGTATATTGTCTCACTGAAGCATTTAATAAAAATAGCACTGACTTTTTTATCATTGTCCGCATTCTAATCCTGACTGTGTGTATCGCTCAGATAATTTTGTTTAAATTCCATCCTGTAGAGATATTCCATATCGGAAGCAAGCTAATAGCATAATATAGTGTTTCTATTCAATATTAGCAGCATGAAACTCTCACAATGTCTGACTAATCACATTACAATATTCCAGCTGTAAAATCTGTAGGTAAAGACCCACCCCCCCACCCACCCAATGGTGTTGAGGGATAAAGTCTTAACTGTGACCCAAAAGATGGGTATTCAATTAGCAGGGCAGGAGAATTTGAGTGAGCAATTTATAGGTTGTCCATCATAGGGGGAGGGAGGTGGCTTGGCTTGACATTTGGCTGTCACCTAATTGGAGTTCTAGTGATCCAGTCCATGGATTCTGTGCCAGAATGTCATGTTACCACAGCGTAGACATGTAGGTCATAGGGCAGTCACACAGGTAAGCTTTCATGTCTCTATCCCATAGATGTACGATCCCTTCAAAACTGCTGAGATGTGTAAAGAGCTGTTAAGGTCAAAGCAGAGAACCTAATGTCTTCTTGTATAATGGTCCACAATTATCTCTCACCTTATGAGAGAATGAATGGACAGGACATTGCTTATACTATTCTGAGGACCAAATTAGCTTATAAGTCACAGTGGGTGGGAGAGTGAGCTGAAGGTTGGCAGACAGGAACTGCAAAACAAAAAATATCCAAGGTGAACACCAACAAAACTTGTCATGCAATTTTGTCAGTGGTCTTTTGGAACTGCCATTCTGAATGAAGATGTACACTGATTTTGAAACAACGGTAGTGATTTGCTTTCTTTGTAATAAAGAAATAATCCAATAGCTGGCAGAAAACAGCAAATGAATGCTAGTCAAAACTTCAAGAATTCATAATAAAATATTTAATAAGAACGTAAGCGCTTTCACAGCCCCAACAAGCCGCTTCATTAGACAGTTTAAAAATATATATCAGCTGCTCTAATAAATGTTACATCCACCTATCACAGCATGCTGTGTCAGTGAACACTTGATTTAAAGTGATAGATACAACTAATATACAGCGCATAAAATAATAAAAATGTTTAACATAAACTACATGAATTAATTATACTAAGCCCATTAAAACATCAAAATATGGGCTCAACTGACTCTGAACATATCTCTACACAATACATAGAAATGTCTGCAATAATAAAACTATCGTACATCCCATAAACAGTTCACATAAGCACTATATTACTTTAGACGTTTCAATCTCAATGATGGTCTAAGGGAAACATTATCATTAAGACCCATGGTTTGGTGTGCCCCTTACCTCGAAATCCAATCGGAGAGTTTTTTGAACATACAACATAATCCATTGTGTTCAGGAGAGCTGCAACTAGCATCTGAACAGGAAACTACGTCCGGTCGATAAAAAGGCAAAAGACATTAAATGTAATTTGGAAAACAATAGTTCAAGAGGCTACAGTGCCAGAGTTACCATCTGGAGGCATGTTTGGAGCAGCATGTTATTCCTAGAAGACTTTGGGTGCTCAGCATGCCTTCCTACGACAGCACCTATCCTGACCTACTGGCCCGTTGGCAAAGGATTAACTTGGAGACTGGGTGAGCATACTTGAATCTATTAATTGATTTTTTCATGCCCATGGTAATGGAACTGAACCAGTTAATCTGTGAGCAGCAAAATGAGCTGGGTGAGTGTATGGGCACCAGTGAGACTGAGTTTTTTCTGAATGAGGTGATCGAGAAAGTGGATGGATATGAAAAAGGCCTGATATATTTTTAAACTGTCTGATGAAGTGACTTGTTGGGGCCGTGAAAGCGCTTACATTCTTAAATGTTTTATTGTGAATTCTTGAAGTTTTGACTAGCATTCATTTGCTGTTTTCTGCCAGCTATTGGGTTATTTCTTTACTTTGTGCTTTTTTGCTGCATTTGGGTTTTGTTTGTTTCTTTGTAATAAATTAAAGCATTTCTTTTTGACATAGTGGTGCAATAGAGTTGTTGCCTCACAGTGAGTGGATTACTTCCTTTTCCCTAAGGTGATATTTACTCATACTCTGCAAGTCATAAAGGTGTCTATATGTTTTATCCTGGGGTCTCCAGTTTGTACCCATATCTCAAAGATATGCCAGTATTCATGACCCCCTGAACTGTCCAGAGATGTGTTCAAGTTTGTGTTGTGTGTACACGTATTGCATACATGTGCCTGTGTGTAAATATTTGCAGTATGTTTTGTAATTGACTGCCATATTTTCAGGAAATGTATTTCTCTCCTCCATCTATTGTTTGAAGCAGCAAAGTCTTGTTTACCCAGAACCCCAGATAGGATATAATGGGTATCTGAAAACTTTGTGAATGAATAAACCTCTATTTAGTAATTTCAAAAAAGAGTTGCTTTTGTTCTCCTTTTAAATTCACTGAATCTAATTTTAAGATAACTCACCCACTGCACTTTATTTTATTTACTTCTCTCTTTCCCTGTCTAGGTGGTGGGAGGTTGGCATAATGGTTAAGATGATTACCTTACAGACACAAGGTGCAGGATTTGATGTGATCTCACATGGGGTAACTGGCTAGGCTTAAAATGGCCCACAAGGTCAGTTAGCCTAGTACTAATTTATGAACCTATGAACGAATGACCATTAAAAAAAAAATCTGTATGTCTATTGATTAGGTGAGAGGACTTGTCCACAGACCCTGTTCCATCATGATCTGATATCACTGCAGAGTGTGTACAACAGAATGCCTATCTGAGGTATCTTGTGCTACCTGGACTCGAAGTAATCCTGAATACCAGTAGTTAAAAATATATAAAAAAAATGCCTTGTTGATTTCTTAAGAGAAGATTAGGCAGGTCAATGTTGTTAAGAGTTTGTGGTATAAGGTATGTTGCATGGATAAGAAAGGCTAGACACACAGATTTTCAGGAGGCAGACTGTGGTAGCAGGACTAGATCCTGAGTTTGTTACCGCATATTAAGCAAACAACGGGGAAGGTTCGACCTTGTATGCTAGAATGGTACTAGCACTGCCTGCAGCCTGATAAACCTCTGCACTCGGCCATCCTGTAGTAAGAGTACATTATTCCTGCAAGATGAGAGGAAACTTAATTGTTTTTACCCATCTGGTTGCTTTAGAATCTTTGAGAGCTGTTGCTATTGGGCAGTATGCTCTTTTGAACATTTTTTTAGCTATTTATTGTACTGTTGTGAATTGCCTGCATTTGTGGGGCTCATAACCATAGCTTGCTCATCTGGTGCTCTGTACAGCCAGCCCTCAAAAAAATTCTTCTCAATGTTGAACAACAAATTAAAATATAACAAATGCTTTTCCACTCACTAATCCAACTGTAGCAATCTTTTTGCTAAAACTGTAAACCTACTAACCTGACACTAACTTCAACCAAGTCATAGACAAAAAGGCAAAATCTTCCCACCTTCATTATACAAAGCCAATGCAGCATTGGATCGCTGAACCATCAGCACCTGACAATCATGCACGTTGACAACTTGATCTGGAAAACTCATGACCATTTTTCCCCACCCTAATTATGACTTTGGCACAGCTTTGTTGACATTTACTACAATCCTGTTCACAAAAAGCTTTCCAGGTTTTTACCTGGAAAAGGTAGCAAGACCTAAAAGAGCTCAGATAAGTAATTTTAGTATTTTATTGTGTATACTGTCTTTAGCTGTACATGTTTTTCATGCTTTGAGCAGTTTTGCTGAAAAAAATATTCCTTTCTTTACTCTGAGAGGAGAAGGGAACCCATCTGTTTCTGGGCTAGTGATTGATTTTAAACCTTTGACAGTATCATTGCAATTATCCATTGTCCTTTTTGCGATTTTTCAGCCATTTAATATCTTGCTTTTAATTTTTCACATTCATACAGTGGGGTTGTTATTTGCACTGTGTAGAAACTAGGAAGTTGACTTAAAACTTTCTACTTACCTCTATAAATTCTTCATAAAATGCACTGTTACTGTGTTCCCCGTCCTTTATTTTCATCTTACTGTTATTTGATGCACTACGATCAATATCACCATGGGAATTGCTCTG
The DNA here is from genome assembly GCF_019279795.1 of Protopterus annectens. Classification (NCBI taxonomy): domain Eukaryota; kingdom Metazoa; phylum Chordata; order Ceratodontiformes; family Protopteridae; genus Protopterus; species Protopterus annectens. Next base: position 540,544,017 of record NC_056743.1, read on the forward strand.
TTCTGCTGTACTTAGTGTATTCTTGGAAATATTTAGCCTTTTAAGCCTCTGTCTAACTTGTCCAGCATGAAGAACAGATTTGCTTGTCTCTTCTGTTGGCAGTCATATAATACTTGGTATTTTATGCCCTTAAGAATTGCCATGCGCTCACAGACAGTGAGCTGTTATTTGACACAAATGACTCTGTCTCTGAGAGGTGCAAAAATCTAACAACTTGGAGAAGTCCACTCTAGAAGCAAATTGGACTGTGAGCACCACATACTACTAACCACACCTAGACAGTAGCATATCAAACTAACATGTGCCAAGACAGTAAAAATGTTTCTGTCCAAGCCTCCTAGAACTAGAAAGATAAAGCCTCAGCAGATAACCATGAACACTAGTTAGCTTTCCTCACATATAATTAGCCCGCAGGTTGTTGTAACTAAACCATCTGGTACCACAAATTTCACAAATACAACAAAGATTCTAGGCACACTTAATCCAGACTTACAAGGTTGGAGAATGACAGGGTTGCAGTTAATCGTCTCTCTACTGCTAGGATTTGTGGTGTCATGAGGGCACATGTAGGAGTAAATGATCTGAGGCACTCAACCCTGATTGAGTTAAATGTACCCAAGACCATAGTCCCAAGTGGAATGTTACCTTCATCATGAATGATGCCAAAATACAACGAAAATATAATTGGTTTCAATAACTGGCTAAGTATTTTGTCATTCATTGAGGGTAGAGGGTGTCCAGTATGTGTCGGCTTGGGTTAAAATGACTGACAGTCTAACTTGTTTAACAAATGATGGCCTTTACCTCTTGCTCCAGGGTTTCCATGTTCTAGTTAGAAAGTTGATTGTCCCATTAGTGCTTTTTGTAAGCAGTCTCACTGCTGGACATCCCATCATAACAGAAAAAAATACAAATAATTTAAACTCCAAATCTGACTTCATCACACAAGCTCTTCTCCGTGCCAGAAGTCAAAATAATAAACCTAACATTATTAAGTTAGCTCTTCTCAGTGGCATCATCACGAATTGCAGATTGGCAGGTATCACTCCGTCCTGCAAACTGAGTACATGCATATATGTATTGTAACAGAAACTTGGTTTCACTGAAGAAAATGCATTCTCTCTACAATAATCACTCATTCATCCTGAGAGATGCTGCGGTGGTGTCGAATGGAAACCGCCACTGAGTAAGCTCCGAAGTTTTTTGCTGACCAAACTTAAACGCTACATGTAAAGTTCTCCAATAAGTAATTTTTGCGTTTACTACACAAAATCCTAAAAAATAAAATAAAAATAAAGGCATATAAAGAAGAACTGAAAGCCTACACAGGAAAATGAGTGCCAAAGGCAGCAAACCACTATTAACATCTAAAAATAAAAAAAATTCAAACCACGAAGTAAAAGCAGGAAGACTGGCTTTATTTTCAAACAAAAGCCAAACGACTAAGCGCTTTCATCTTATAGCAATAAAGTCTTCTTCAGAGTCATTTAGAAGAACATACACTACTTAATTTTATATTATGAGGTCACCATATCAACCAATCTGACTTCTTCCCTAAAGTAGGGCAATTAATAAAACTACTAATACATAAAAGTTAAAGCAATACCGACATAGCATCAAAACTTCTTTGTTGAAACTTTAACCTAAGATGTTTAATGACAAAAAAAATCAACAAAAATAACTTGTAATGTATACATTATTGATATTATTGAATCTACTGGTCCCTCATAAAACAATCACTGTACCAATAGAAGCCGAACATGTTTTACAACACTCCTGGCACTGCCTTGAGAGACTCCGACAGGGAGGCAATGACACACAATACTCCTTTTTAGCATAGATCTAGTTAATTTGTTTTCCGTCATACCCCATAAGGAAGATTTGGAACTTGTCCATGAGAGCCTTTTGAAAAGCAACAAAGTCCAAAAAGAAAAAGTAGATTTGCTGGTTGACATAATGGAAATGGTGCTTAAAAACATATTTAATTTTGTAATTAAATTAAATTCACCAGTCATTGGAAAGCAAAAGAAATTAGACATGCATCTCTCAAAAGACAGTTGAGGTTGAGCAGTAATATTTACAGAAAGGAAACCTATTCAAATACTTTACTTCATTTTGAGAGTTGTCATCCTTTACATCAAAGAAAAAGCATAATAAAAGGTCAGATGGTGAGGCTCTGTCATTTAATAAGTGACAACGGAACATTCTTAAGAAAAATGTATACATTGATAGGAATATTTAAAGAGAGAGGGTACCCCCTTAAGATGTTGCTTAACGTTAAACATGAGGTGGTTAGAAAAAGAGAGACCCAGTTTATTCCAATATTAATATCAACTGTCCATATAGAGCAGACAGGAAGAAAGACAATGAAGTAATGGCTTTAAGATACAACCACTGGGCACCAAGTCTCATTTCGAGGATTAACAGACTGTGGGAAATATGCCTTGACCAGGACACAAAAGACAAGCAAGGCAACAAACCTCATATTACATATAGTAGAGGCATAAACATTAAACCCATTTTGGAAGCACCTTTTAATACAAAGGAAATGGGACACAAATTACTTTGTGTACAAGTGCGGTGCTTGTAGGTATTGTAGGTTCATGAATGATGCACCTTATGTGTCAGTAAATGGTTACGGTTAGTTACACTCTCGAATGTCCTGGGAGGTGTAACTGCAACACGATGATGGTAATGTACTTGGCAACTTGTACATCCTGCCCGGGGTTCTACGTGGGGAAAATATCCGTAGATTTTGAGACCGGATTGGTGAACATTTAAGGTCCATAAAAAACAAAGATGAACACAATGCTCTATTTGTACACAGTAAGAAATGTGTTAATTTAAAAAAAATATTTTTTTTTCATAATAAAGTAGCCTCTAATGAGGGAGGTGGTGATGACAACTTGGAAGTTGAGGTTAGGGAGGCCAAATGGCAGCTGAGACTACCAGGTCTCAATGATAATATTTCTTTGACCCCTGTTTTAAAGCAAAGTGCTAATGTAATTTAATGGCAACTATAGGTACAGTGATTGTTTTATTTTTTACGTGTTAAATGTTAAGAACTGATAATCTGTCAAGCCTAATTGCCAGGACATTTTCAAATATTAAATTACATATATCTTTTATCTTTTATGACCTTAAATGGCATGTACAGTAAAATGACAGTTAAAAAACAAGTAAGCAGCACTTTCTCTCGGGCTTCTTCAGACCTGCCATGGATTATACTCGAACTTTTCATGTGAATTGACTTTTGCAAAATAAACAATAAACATAATATGAACTAGAAAAAAATGTACAAACAAATTAAGTAAAATCTGATAAGTACCAAGCATGAATGATCTGCAACTCTGTGGCCATCAGATAGTGTGTAAAACAAAGGGTGAAGGTCGTAACTAGTGGGATATAAATCAAACATAATGGGGGAATTAAGGGTGGGGAAAAATGTCTGCTCTGTTTTTTTTTTTTTTTTTGTGAATCACATCCGAGTGAATGGGCAGGTATTTAGAATACTAAACTAGTACGTAAACCAAAACCTCAGCTCTTTAAACAACTAAATCTCAAATTTTCTCCACTGTCAAACTCCGTAAAAAAAAAAAAAAAAAAAAAAACTCTTATAACCTTAGGCATTATTGACAGATCTCACACTACTGTACTAAACAATCTTACCTTCCAGCAGTCCCTGGGAGTACACCATAAAAAATGTACAGACTACTCTCCGAAGAGAATTTAAAATGTACACAATAAACCAAACCCAGTATACCTGTTTTTCCAGTAGCCATATCATCTAAACTTTAACTCATTCCTTCTATCTGACATTACTTTACTTATTTCTCCCTTCTGAATAACTGATAAATTATATCATCCATAATCTAAATTCTATTTACATATAATGTTGTATTGCTTCACTCTGTTTTTGTTAACTTAAAACTTGAGGAATTATCTTAATTTGAGCTAATGACATTCTATACCTCTTTTTTTTTTTTGTAGGATCTGTGAAAATATTTTCACCTGTGTGATGACTGAAACTGGTCTCTTTTGATCAGTGTGCTGCCTCAGAAAACAAATATAAATAAAAATAGCGTAACAAAGTAAATCCCTTCCACTTGGCACATGAAGGTTAGGCTACCTTGCAGGTCTGACAAAGGCAAACACACATTACTGACCAATACAAGTGAAGACACTACCATCAATGGTACATTCGCATATCTAAAACGTACTGTTGTTGCTGTGTCTTTTGGCTTTTCCCGGTTAGGGGTCACCACAGCGGAACTCCGGTCTGCTAATGACTGGCAGCAGATTTTTACATACCGAGTTGTCAGCCCTGACGCACAACCTTCAACGAAGGTACGCCCATTCACGCATGTCTCCACACAGAAGACGCTTTAGCTGAGAATCGAACAGAACAATGTCTTACTGTGAGGCGACAATGCTACCGCAGCACCACCACCGCAGCATATCTAAAATGTACTGTGAAGTGAAAAATTCATTTTCAGATTGTTAATGCATTGAAATACAGTATTTTCAACTTTTTCATTTTGTTATGCAGTTATAATTTAATCTCTTTTCTGAGTAATGGTCCAATTATAATCATCTGGTGTACTTTAAATGTCTGCAAGGACAGGCCACTAATCATGTGTCTCTCTAATAGCTGTTAAAAGAGATCCAAGTATTGATTTTCATTTTATTCTCTTGTTTATCCTGCAGCTACATAAGATAGGACTTCAGCGGTTCATATGACAGACTTGGACCAGAATGTGCATTAAATTAATTTGTCCTGGTCCCCATCAATAAACAGAACACACCGAATGACATTTGATTACCTTTATTAAAACTTCCATAACATAACTTTAATTACCAAAATTTATTAAATACAAGTGGACATAGTGTAGTCAGTTCTAAACACACATAAACACCCTTGCAATGTTAATCAGGACAGCGTACCTGCTCATCCTGTCCAATAAGCAGCATCCATATCTTTGCTCACTTACTTTCCTTATGAAGCTTCATAAACCATTCAATGAATTACCTTCAAACCAAAGAAGAAGAAAACTCCTTGAAATGTATCACCAGACACAAGAGGGAGAACAGAAGAGGGCAAGCTTGTCCCTCTTCTCCGCCACCAGCCTGCTCAGGCTGTTTCCCCTCACCACCAACTTCCATCAGCTAGCCACCCTTAGGGGATAAGGCCAAACATCATTCGATATACAATAATTACCAGGACATTACCAGCCCCTGGCAATTACCTAATGCTTTCCAAAGCATCACATGCCACTGGAGCAAGAATACTTAACCCCAACCACCAAATTAAAGCAATTGCAAATTACCCTTCCCAAACAATTCCTTTTACTTGCCCAATGACATGCAGAACCTGAGAAACTTCAAAATGCCATTTAACAACCTCCTTGAAAACACCATCTACCCATATCAAAAGTAAGGCACCTAAACCCCATAATGGTTTTAGCAGTCTGACCCCTCTTTACTCTATCAATACCCATGAATGCCACCAACAATATACCAAACTGAAATTGCCCTATACCACAGGTCAAAACCAGATTATACCAGAATGAAAAATGCCCTTTGCCACCTGCTTAACACAAGATTAGTAACATGCCAACCCCATCCCGCATGTAGAAATTAAACTACACGAACTATTAATCCTACCAAAGTAACCTACTCAGACTGGCCAAATAAACATGTCCTACATCTGCAAGAAATCACCACTACCCCAACTGCAATGTGCCTTAATGACCATTGAATAAAATTACCTACTACCCTATAGCCTCTCCAGCACTCAAAACATCCGCAAAACAAAAATCATTACCTTTCAAAACCATTTCCATCAAGGCATTGACTGTTACTCACTCAGCACTCCATCTGTAACCTCAATGTGCCCACCCATGTGATCAGGACTTCCACTGAAACATGCATTCAGATTTAAACATGCAGCAAAACCATTCTCACTATGATGACAATGTAACGTATGTGATCTTTATGTCCTCCCATACAAATATATCCAATATTAAGTAACTAGCAACTTAGCAGCATGGAACAAAAAACAAGGAGTACCTAGTGAAACCCACACAAACACAAGGAGGGCAAGCAAGGCCCACAAAACTAGCCGAGAATCAAACTGGAGACCCTCTAGCTGTGAAATGACACAAACTGCTGCACCACTGCGTCCCCTGATATTTAAATATTAAAACTCTTAATTCTAGCATGGATTGTACATTATCCTGCATCACAATCAAACGAGGTCATAAAACATAATACTTATTCTAGAGTTAAACAAAAAATTGGTTGTGCTTCTTTTTTCTTCTTCCGAATCACTGTGCTTGCCTTTCCACCTATCCATTTCTGATTACTCACCCAATGACCCCATCGCTTAATCGACACCAATGCATGATCATCTGCGAACTCACTGTATCTCATCACTGCACCTTGGCGCACCATCATTTACAAAGAAAAAAACAAAAGTAAACCTTCAAATAGGAACAAGAAGGCTCCACCTTATATCCACGTTTTCCAAACTACAGCCACAGCATTTCAAGACCCCATCTGCAAGAAAGAAAAGACATGTAAAACATCCAAAATACATAACACATTCCAAGACATCTTCAAGGACAACCTATCCTTTAACCTCCAGCTGCTATCAATGGCCAACAGACTAAAATATTTTATTAAAAGTCCTATACTGTACCTTTAAACCATCATATGAATTTCTTAAAGTTGTTAACAAGCATCAGTACAATACCTTTCAACCTGTTAGAGGAAGAAATGTGGCCCAAGCTATAGGTAACAGGGTGACAGTGGCTCAAAACTAGGTACAATGTTAAATATTACCCTGACAGGCTTACAAAGTGACAATACTAGGTTTGCCTTAACATGAATTTCTCTTGACACCATCTGTGACCTCTTTGCATCGTAACCCAGTAGCCAAAACCCACATGGAAGTACCATCTAAAAAGAGAAACAAGTGTAAATCATCTGGACTACATAACACATATAACAACAACCTACCCACCCGCAGACTATCCTAAATAAATCCACCTTCCAGCTAACTGACGAAAATGAATGCCCACACCATAACCATCAATGAACCACAATTCCTCTGCTGACCAGACCAAAATCTTCATCCCATCTAGGGACAGTCTTCTCTCTTCTTTAATAGCAGCCTGGGCAATGGAAAAGTCACCATACCCTCCCCCAATGGCCACCAATGCTGGACCACACATGTACCCTGGAAAAGCAGCCTTTCTAGACACATAGTGTACATACTCTCCACCCTCCCATGACACAACTCCAACTACCAAATCTAGTAAATATTCTACCCACCAAATCCCTAATCCAAATGCATTTAGTCTTCAAATAGCATGTATGGATGCACTGCATGCAACTCCTCTGTGTGTCTTTGTAACTTCTTTACTGCTGCTAAAAAATTGTATTCTGTCTCCTTGCAACGAATGCACAAACACCCACACAGAGCAATAACACCATCATACATTCCCCTAGAAGGCCCATGCATGTCACCGTGCAGCGACTGCCCTCATGGGTCCCCTCTCCCAGCACAGAAACCTATTATAGGGCTTACCAATTAAAAGTCACCAGACTAAGAAACTTGCCATACTATGAATCTTCAAAAAGGGGTATGAAGTCTGACCATCACTAATGGAGTCCCAGCAACTTGGCAGAAACCATCGTTTTATGTAAAGTGGATGAAGAGTCAGAGGGAAAGAATACCTCTCAAACCCTTAGTTAGAACTCCATCCCGAACCTGACAACTTAGAGGTACTTCTCTAAGGAACTGGAAAGGTATTAAAGTAAGCAGGTTTGAGGTAATTAATTTTTTTTTTTTTGAAAAAGGGCCGAAGTCAGCAACCGTCCCAAGTGAATGAAGCAAATCAGAACAGCGGACACCCCTTATACTAATTGGACTATGAGGTAACAGTACGATACCCCCATCCAGCCATACCCATCATCTTGCTCTTCCAACTGAGCCTCCACCATTTTGCCCTAGCAAATCAACTTCCCACATAACACACCTTAATTAAAAAGCACGTATATTGTTATCCCCATTATACTACTGAAATGGGAAGCATCATTCAGACCTACTCAGGCTTAAAACTGAAAGTCAGATCTAGTAGGCAGCTTAGCAATAGGGAGCAGTTTCCACGTGCCGACAAAACCCGTGAAACACACAGCTCGTCCACCCTTCCCTCAACAAACCTCACCGTGGCAAAATCACATTCGTTCAATTAAATTTATGCACTTCCTCAAATAAAAGAAGCTTAATCCAAACTGCCTGTTATACCCCAAAGAAATCCCCTGAAAATGCTGCCATTTTCTTTGACATAAAATAGGGACATAGTCAACACCACTCCCACCAACCAAGAGAGCTACCAGCATGCCAGAGCTGCTCTAACCACACCACTCTGATGGACCCAAAGTCAGAAACACATGCATCTTCCACTGCCTGTCCGGCCACAACTCCCTAAGGAACAACCAACTGAGCCCTAATATAAACAGATGAGAGGTCTGCTTACCTTGCTTCCATAGTAATCTACAACCACCCGACACAAGAGAGGGAGGCAATCACTGTCCGATCCAAAGTGCTCCAATTCCTCAGTGACTGCACCGACTTCCCTGGATGGCTCCTAACAAAGACTTTTTTTATCTGTAGCTGTAATCCGCCTCACAAACTCCACTAAATAGCCAACAGCGTCTGTACCAGGGATATCCTGACACATCGTGTGGAGCAAACCCGAAGTAACTCTGTTCCCAGGTTTAACAGCTGCAAAACTCCCTTACAGCCATTGCACATGTGTCTAACCCCTGCTACCACAAACTACAGCAAGGAAACATCAGCTCTCGAGTCCCATGAACAGGAGGCACTACCCACTAAATGCTAAGCCAGCAACGAATGTAAACCTCATGGATACTATAACCTTGCCAGGCCTGTCACACACAACTGCCTACCCAGAGAACTGTTTAACGGCTGTAAATCGGTCATTACCAACCCACAAATAACTGGCAGCTCAAAGGAATATATTGTGAACAAACGTGGCACCTATTACCACTGCCATTACCTTAACCCCAACAAAGATGCCCTAACCCCAATGGCTAAGCACCCGTCCTGCAGTACCTCCATAAGTGGGGGGAATGATGCTCATGCCCCCCAGCCCTTTAGCCATGAGAAGGCACACCGCCCAATGATGGACATTCTCCCCAAAACTCATATTCCTTGCTGTATTGAACTTACATATACCTTTTGTGCATATTTTTTTCTTCTTTCCTCTTTTCTTCTCAGGAAAATCCCTGGGAGACAGAGCATGTGTGCTGTCCGTACTAGTATCAGGATGTCCTCCGATTTCAGAAAGCAAGGAAGTGCACTTTGGGTTGCTAACCCACGAAGAGATCCCACACCCTCAAAATGCAAGCCATGGCTGTTTCCGGCAATCAGTAGCCACAACACCACCACCAACGAACAGAGAACCTCGTTGGCAATCAACAACAAGCCAAATAGCACAGAGTTGCATCCCTAACCCACGGCTGCTTCCCTTCCTCTTTTTTTTTTTTTTTTTTTTGTACCTCAAAAGCAAAACAAATCATAGGCAGGAAAAAGACAGATCACATTGCAGTAAAAATACCCCATAGGAGCAAACACCTGTAACATCATGCTCACTCCCACTATCGAGCAGTTTCTTTTTTTTTTTAAACATTTGCACGAAAAGAAAATCTCCTTCCATAATCAAACCGAGCACCATGACTTACAAGGACTCAGCGCGTGCACCTCCTCTGACATAAACACGCCAAGCCCGGTAAAAGCATCAGCACCCACTGAGGAAAAAGTGTGGGGGGGGGGGCAGCACAGATGCCAAACTAACTGAACTGCCAAGGAGCAACACAGAATTTGCATAATCTGCCACTGTAACGTCAGGCCTGACACTTGCTTCAAATGATTTAATATCTCTAGAATCTAGGGATGTTCTACCATTTTCTTCTGTACATACCACCCTGTCATCAGCAAACTCTGAGGAAGAATACCACGCCCCCACAACTATTGAACTAAGTTTAATACCAGCTTGTTCATGAGTTTGAAAAAAATAAATAAAAAAACAACTTTATATTTATTTATCACTACTCCCACACCCCCACTAATGACCATCACTCACCTCATCCATACCCCACCCTTCCAAGGCGTACCTGAGCACTAATAACTTCAGGTCGTCCAGGACATGAACCTGCTGAAGCAAGTTCACGCCAAAATGTGATTACTTACCCAGTTACACTCATCTAAATCCCTTAAACACCTCCCGCCCTTATCTCATTTCCTTCCAATCAACCCTCCCACCGTTTAACCCTTTCACATCCCCAACCCATTGAATTCCTATTAATATCCACCGAACACCCCCTTGAAAATGTCCCAGGACAACTTGGCTTGTTGCCAAGCCTCATTTGTCACTTTTATTGTGTAGATATATAGCTGAAGTATCTTATCTTATCATGAGCAGGACTTCTCTTTCCTGAGTGCAGCAGAAACTTAAATTTTCAAAAAAAAAAAAAAAAATTATATATATTAGCAACCATTTAATTCTGCTGTGTTCCACTACATTTAGTGTACCTTGGATTCTGATAATATGTCTGCCATTAGTGGTTTTATAATGCTATAAGATTAGAACCAGGGTACTATAGTAAGCATTACGACTTCTCACTGTTAGGCACATTTTTTTTTTTAAATGCCCAGGAGCAAGTGATCCAGCTTGCTTGTTCTTCCAAGTCCGATACAAAAGGGGATGATTTCATACTTGCGACATTAAACTGCAATGAAATGTTAATATTTTATGTAAAGTTGACTGCATGAGATTATGGTGCCATAAAATATATAGATAATGGTTTGATGTCAGGCGATAAGTACACCTATCCACTTTAAGATAATTCAGTTTAGCTTTAGTCAGTGAGAAGGTTTTAGGTTAAAACCTTGATGCATTTTCTGTGCTGCATAAAAACTTGTGTGAAACTAAAGCCATAATTATTTTGTTGCAAAATCTCTTGGTTGTAAGCCACTGTGCAGTGTGATGATTTTGTGTTTAACCAAGAGGGAGTAACATCTACCTTTTTTTTCCTGCAGGCTGTTTCTACTTCTTTATTCCACGTCTGTGCTTTATACAGTGAACCTTCCTGTAGTCAGCTAGCTTTATTTATTTATTTTTTATTGTTAAATAAAGCCATATGGTGCGACAGTAGGAAGCCTTTTTGCTTTGGTTTTTGCAGTCAGACTAAAGAATTCTTATAATGCGAAAGAAGTGCACATGTGGCAGTTTGTAGTTTGATAGCTTCGCAAGCTCAGCAAAGTCAGATGCACAAAGTCAATCATTCTGTGTGTTGGCCATAACCTTTGACCGTAAGAAATTTACTAACATTATTTGCAAAGCAATGCAGGTAGAAGTTTCTGATTAATGCGTGAGCATATGTAACGATTCAGTAAAAATACATTTTAATCAGCTGAGCAAAATTTTGCAATCGCATGTCAGAAATCTTTTAGTGAAAAATGTTAAAGGAAAACAAAATTAGATATAAGATAGAATTACAAATCTGTAAACAGGATGCACACTTGAAATGCCTTAAGCATGCCTTCCAAGCTAAACAGTTACTGTAGTACAGAAGCTATATAAAAAAAGCATCAGTAATCTTGAGAAAAGCAGATACTGAAGAAAAATACATTCATGCATAACACTATAATAGACCTCAAATGATGCTGCATTCATAATTTAGAATTGTGATTATAAAATTCTGTGCAAAATGTTTTTTGTCAGGAAGCAGTTTTGGCTGAAATTATAGAAACGGTAAACAAAAAAAAAAACTCTTCTAAATGAGAAACATTTGAAGTTTTCTTCTCAGTCATTTAATCCAGCATGTTGCAAAACAAATGTTAAGATGCATGTCCTGCACTCACTCACTCAATAACATTTTGCTCATTTTGCATTCGCTTGATCATAACGGCTCAAGGCATTCTGTGTGGTGTTTTTCACTTTGGTTAGATAATGCTATTCTACTCTTTGAAAAGTGTAAGAGGGAAGGGCTTTTTTCTTAATTATTTGTCACTAATTATACTTTCTCCAAGCTGCAGCAAACTGAGAACAAGAAAAATTAATTTAAACTTGTATGGGCTGTGCTTGAAGATGGTAAGGGAAGGGCTCTGAAGCCAGTCCCAAAGGAGGAGCAATCTGTGGGACACTTATCTGTCTCTCCAGCATGATCTATTCATGTCAGAAATCAGGTTTTGATCTTTGGAGCAGGCAGCCATCTTACAGATAGTTTTGTGAATATGCAACATTTCCATCATTGTTGGATCAGAGGCTGCCGTGTAGGTCAAACACAAATCACCTTTCAGCACTCAGTATAAAACTGAATACAGTGATGGGGCTTTTAATCGGCCCACTTATGACATGTTAACTATACTGTATTTTTATTGGTGAGAAAATACTGAAACTATTGTAGATGCCTGGTGTGGTACATGCCAAAGGGTGCATTGTACTCCATTATTGATCTAATGAGGTCTGTGTACAGTGATGATATAATATCCTTGGGTCTGGATGCCATGCCCTTAATTATAAGCTGAGCCACATAGAAGGATTCCCCCACAACCATGGACACAAGGTGGTCAGAGTTCAGATTGCTATCCGAGTGCCCAGATCTCTCACCACTGAGTCCACTCCTTGGAAGGGTGCTGTCAATGTTGTAATTTACAGGGGTATTTGAGTTCCCCAAGAGTATTATTATGCACTTATTTGCAGTTATTTTGAGGCCATGACTCGACACCAATCATTAGTCTATCAGAACTATCTCTAGTATAGCAACTTCATTTGGGGAGTCGATGATTGCCCCAAACTTGTAGTCATAAGCAGATTTGGCTAGCAAGAGGCCATCTTCATTTGGCTTGAGGTCTGAAAAGTATATTCAAATTGGAGGGGGGGCAGCACTGAGCCCTGTGGTACTCCACTGGTGACTGGTCTCTTGCAGCTTGTGGATTCCCCCACTCTAATGACATGTATCCTTTCCATGAGCCATTTGGCTAACCACATGGTGACATAGAGGTTTATGCCCAATTCTGTGAGTTTATTTGTAGATAATACCTGAGTGGGTAATTGTGTCAAATGACTTGGTTAGATCAAGGTAGACAGTATGCACTGTCTTAACCACTTAAAGGTACTTGGTGACCTTCTCAAAGAAGTCCACCAGACTGAGCAGGCAGGACGTGTCCTTGACAAAGCCAAACTGGGTTGGGTGTAGATTCTGGAGATTTGCTATGTCATTTTTAATCCAGTCCATGATTATCCTTCCATGTCCGTCTAGTCAGACTTATGGGTCAGTAGTTTCCTGGTTCCATTGATGGCCCTCCCTTGTGCAAAGGGATGACTGCTGTTGTCATTCACACTACTGGGACAAAACCTCTTTGGACACTGTGTTTAAACATCATTGCTAGATCATTGCTAGATCTCTAGCTCAGTACTACCCTAAATTCCTGACCCTTGGATCCCCCATTCCTCATAACTGTGGGCCTCCTGCTACATAAAATAATCAGCAATGTATGTTCTAGCTACTCTTAATCCTGCATGCACCCTTATCCAACTCTGTCCACAATCATCATGATCTGGAGCAGCCCCCACTCCCTTAACTTAGAAAGTTAATACACTGACCATGCACCAGAGTGCCTTTGTAAGGTATGCAATCTGAAACTCCATTTGCTGTCATTATGCAGCAAAATCATTCCTCAGTCATTTGTTTGACAGCACCAGTACTGAGTATCCCCAAATCCTTGCTGTTCTGCAAAATTCTGCCAGCCTCCTACCCAACAGGAGGTAAGTGTTAGTATCACTCATAACTCAGAAACTTCCAGATCAAGAATGCAGAGCATCACAAAAAAAGGAACAAATGACCAATGTGTGGACCATGTTCTACGAGTACCCTAACGGCCCCCACATAATAGGATGAAAATGTTTGCATTACCATGAAGTCTGCGACTTCTGGGGCTACCATCCTTTCCCAACTATCACCCTCTTTAATTTGTCCAATGCTCACTAACATCACTAAGGAAATTACCAAATTATGATGCAAATTATGGGCAGATGGTAAAATTCTACAAAAAAGGTACGAGTCAGTGGAGCTCTTTTCTCACATTAGTCATCGGCATTGTAAACACAACCCTTTCATAATGTGGAAGAGTTAAGCCATGCGGAACCCATCCTAAGAGCTTTGTTGTCACCTTACCTCTAAGTCACCCATAATGAGTAAATATGCCTTGGTATTTATTAACATGGGTATTAGTTGGCAGATGGGGGTATCAGTGAAGAAATGTGTGAAAGAACTTCCCTCTAGAACCCTGTCGAAGAAGACTGGAAATACATCACTTTAACTGCCCCTACCACACATGTGGGCTGTCCTATGAACTTTCAAGCTGGTCTATGCCATCTTACTTTGTTTTATTCATTTTTTTTAATGTTTGCATTTAGAATGAAGTACCAAGTGGGTCTGCCACCTCTCCTTTTCAGGGAGTAGGTCCCCCTTACAGTCAGCTTTCCCTCATCCTAAAATATTGTTGTTGTTTTCTGTCTTTATAATTTTTCCTTACGCTGTTAAACATTTTCAGATATTGTTGAGGCATGCTGATGTGACACTATAATGTTTCAGATATTGACTCCACTTCTCTATCTTGTCAATGAAAGAGAAAATAGACAGGGTTCAGACAAACAAGTGCTACTTGCAATATTGCACTGGGAAACACCCAAGAGGCCCAGAGGCTACTGAGTCTATTACAGTAAACCTGTCTCTCAAATATTTTTCTTCTTTTATTATAGTTTTCATTTTGTTCATGATAGATGATATTACCCTGCTAGCAATACAGGCAATGAAGCTAACGGAAGTCCTCTGGAAAGTAGAAGAAACAGGGGCAATACTCCCCACCCCCCACATGTCAGCCCTGTAAGAGAGTCACAAAGAAACAGCACCCCAAGCCGCAAGACAGCCACTAGAGCTGGGACACAACAAAACAGTTGAGAGGAGCTGCTAGGCAAAACTCAGGACAACTGCAGAACCAGCTTCCATGGGAAAACACTGCAGATTTTGCATGGGTCTTACATTGTGTAGAACAGAGAATGCTGGGCCTGCCAGATGGGCTTATAAAACCTTGTGTGGTGTACTTACCTAGCTTTACAGATTGAAAACCTGATAACTAACTCCAAAAGGTTGAGTACAAACTAAGGACCTCCTGATGACCTGTGAACTTTCTGGAGCATGGAAAGGTAAGACACCCTTCAGGACTAGAAAAATCTATCTACAGTAAATTGTCTGTATATTGTCTAATTTGCCTGCAATCTAAATTAGATGCTGAAGGGGGATATACATATATCTGTATCTATAGATATACATGCATGTGTGCATATATATATTTATCTAGCCCTCTATATGTAGATATATATAATTTTTTGTCTGTATATATGTACTTGGAAATATAGAAGCACAATATTGAATGACAAAATATTAATCCAAAATGGTTGAAACTCAAAATACTGAAGAACAAAAAAACACACAGGTCTCCGTCTAACACCCCCCCCCCCCCGAACCCCATGCTGAGTAAATATCCCAACTCGGAGATGGCACAAAAGTAAGCAAAAGGTAAATTCCCACTCTTCCCCAAAATAAAAGCAGTATTAATTCACTTGTGTCAGCAGTAAACTTGTTCAGTATTATAGGTTCATAGGTAGGTGCTAGGCTATCTGCCAGAAGGCATTTATAAGCCTAGCCGGAATGTGTTGGCTTTCGCCGCCTCCTTAGATTAGTTCCCCATGCCTCTGTCCAGCAGAGCCATTGAAGTGATCCCTGGGATAAACTTTCTGTTTCCCATCCACTCGTCAAGGTTTCTCTTGAAGAGGGTAAGCGAGAAGCTCTGCCTAATGTAGATTGGAATCTTGTTCCAGAGCATGGCGAGTCTCTGAGACAGGAATCTATCCCTTCAGCACACCCGATTTATTGTTGTGGTGAGGTTTAGATCCCTGGAGCATGTGGCTCGAGGGGATATGGTTTTCTTTAGGTGGAGCATGTCCATCAATTCTGGGTTGGACGTGGCCTTGTATGTCAGGAAGAGATCACCTCTGAGTAGGCGGTATGCAACCGAGTACAGCTGGAGTTTCTTCAGTCAGGCTACATAAGGCATCTGCTTGAGGCCAATGATCCTCTTGGTGAGATACTTCTGTGGTCTTTCCAGTTGTTGCAGGTGTCTTGTAAGGAACATGCCAAATTGGGCATTGTACTCTATGATGGGTCTGATGAGTGATGCATAGAGGGGCCAATTAAATGACCCTCTTTCGATCTGGATGCAAACCCTTTTGTGATTAGGTGGGCCACATAGAAGGATTTTCTAACCACTTTGGCAATGGAATTATCAAAGGAGAGGTTACTATCTACTTGGGTCCCCAGATCCCTTATTACGTCTTGCGTATTTAGGGGGCTACCACCTATGTGGTAGTTTGTGGGTACTTTGGTGTTTCCAAAGGGGATGACTATGCACTTTTTGGCATTTAGCTTGAGGCCATGGGTTTGATACCAGGTATCTGCCTCAGTGAGACCCTTTTGGAGGATGTCTGTGTCAGCCGGAGAGTCAATTATAGCCCCTAGTTTGCAGTCATCCGTGAACTTGTTCAGCTATAGTCCTCCTGTGCTTGCCTGTACCTCTGAGAAGTATATGCCGAACAGGAGGGGTCATAGGACTGAGCCTGGGGAACGCCACTTGTAACTGGTTTAGAGTCAGACCTAGCTCTCGCAACTCTTACCATGTGGGTTCTGTCCATGAGCCAGTTGGCAATCCATTTCATGACATAGCGGTTTATGTTCAGGCTGGTGAGCTTGTCTATAATACCTGAGTGGGGAATGGTGTCGAAGGCCTTTGCGATGTCTAGATTTAAGTAGGCTGTGTGGACCACCTTTCCCTCGTCTATAACCTTGGTAACTGTCTCAAAGAAGTCCACCAGGTTTAGGAGGCATAATCTGCCCTTAAAGTCGAACTTGGTAGGGTCCAGTGTTTGGAGGCTCCCAGTGTCTCTGTTAATGAGATCCATAACTTTGCAGACCAAGCTAGTCAGTCTTATAAAGCGATAGTTCCTGGAGTCTGTTGTGGCTCCACCTTTGTGGAGCTGAATAACCGTTGCTGTGTGCCACTCTGTGGGCACGTAGCCTGTGGAGAGGCTGAGTTTAAACAGTGTGTTTAGGTGAGGGGTTAGTTCATCTTTGAGCTCGTGTAGGAAGCAGCCAGTGGCACCGTCCGTTCCCACTGATGCTGTGCTTTTGGCTTTGGAGAGGGCTGTTTTAACCTGAGTTTCTGTGATTTCAGGGACTCTACATTCTTCTGGCATAGTTATGGGCCCTTTTGGGGGTGAGAGGGGGGTAAAGTTTGCACTGAACCTGTCTGCCAGGATGTTGGCTATATCAGTCGGTTCAGTGTATTTTGTGCCATTCTGCACCAACTCCGAGCAGACCTGAGAACTGCCACTTTGATTCTTGACATAATTAAAGAATGCCTTGTGATTATCTTTGCAGTCCATGGCAATTTTTCTTTCGAAGCTACCCTTGGATGATTTTATGAGGGAACGTAGTTTCTTGCTGATACTGATCAGGGATGTCTTCCCTTCTTGGGATTTAACTCTTTTCTGTACTACTTTCCTCCTTCTATTGTATAGCTTGTTTATGGCAGGGGTCCACCAGACTTTTTTCTTGGAGGAGTGAGTCTTGGTTTTGTTTGGGATAGCACAATCCATGCATTCTTGTAGGTGCCTGTAGAATGCAGTAGTAAAGGATTTTGCAGCTTGGACAGTGTTATTCTTTAGCATGAGGGCTTTGAAACACCTCGGTCTTAAGTAACATGAAGTTTGATTTTGAGATGTTTTTCACGGTGGTTTCTTTGACCGAGGTGGTGGCGGAATGTGGATATGCAGAGTTATTACTTTATGGTCAGACCTAAGCAGAGAGGGGTTGTTACTGCACATATTTCGATTTTCTCCATACTGAAGAGTGCCTCGAGTGCATGCATTTTGAGGTTTAGACTTCTGGCATTGAGTAGCATTGCCCTCAGTTTTATGTTACTTGTGCTATAACAGAACAGAAGGTAACAGAAAATACACCAATGGAATCACTTCATTGGATCTGCTTGACAGAGGATCAGTTAATTAATCAATGGGGTGGTGAAAGCCGACACACTCTGGCTAGGCTTATAAATGCCCTCTGGCAGATAGCCTAGTACCTACCTATGAAACTATTTATGGTGGTGGGTTTGCCTTTTGAGCCTTGCCTAAAAAAGGCACTATGGGGGTGGCAAGAGCCTTGGCCAGTATTCAAAAGTCTAAGGGTGACGGGTGCAAGCCATCTCTAGTGAAGCAGCGTGGCTTGTCGAGCATGTCATCCCAGGCTGACAGACACTGGATCCCCTCTGAATGACACCAGAAGCTTAGCCAGTTGTTGAAATTGATAATTTTTGTCTCTATACCGTGGTATCATTCTTGGTGAGGGCAGGATGCTACTCAGGGTCAGGATCATACCGGCCTGAGCTACATGATCAGAGAGCTCCTCCATGTCTTTTTTCATGTAGTCCAGGGAGGTACAGCTCAGGCCATTCACACCAACATGGACAATGACAAAGTCATATTTGTACTTGTTCTGGAGTGACCTGAGTGCTTGTGTTATGTGGCGGATGCTGGCACCCGACAGGCAGCTAACAGTAACCTTCTCCTTGTTCAGCCTAGTGAGTGGGACATCAGTGTGCCTGACTATAGAGTCATCTATTACTAGTGTGTTGGGTATGTTATTTTGCCTTAAGGGCTGTAATTGCATGGCACAGTGGTTTTGTGAAGTATGTGTTTCATGGTTTGTGTTGGGGGGGGGGGTGGAGGTTGCTTGGATGTCTGCTTTGGAAGTCTCTGTTACTTTTGCAGATTTTTATTTAGAGCCTCCTAGTATGTTTTCATGTATTTTTGTGTGTTTTTTGCCGGTGATGGTTTCATAGGTCTATGTGAGACTGGTGGTGTGATGCAAGTAATTCCCTTCTCCTCTTGACTGCCTAGTCCAGTCTTGGGTTGAGAGAGCTTAGCCTCCAGTTTGGCTGTATAATTGCATCTCTTGCATGTATTAGTGTTGGGTGAAAGGAGGAGAGGGTTGTCTGTGTACATGAGGCAATTGTAACATTGCCTCAATATGCCACGATTCACCAGTTGGACCGGAGAGTACTCCTGAAACTGCCCTTTGGATATGCCTGAATAGGTACAGTGAACTGTTTTACTGATTGGCTGGTAAGGTCAAATAAAGAGCCTTGTCTTTCTCTGCAGTAAAAGGGGGATCTAGTGCTAAGGTTAATTAGTACTTGCTATGAGTTTTGAGCAAGTGCCGCGATGAGAAGTGAATGGTTTGAGTGCTTAAGTTGAAAGTTTGTCTAGTTCCAAGGGAAAAATTGAAGAGTATGGAATGTTTAAATTACTGAATAATAATTATCAGAAATCAGAATAATCATTTTTTTTTTCAAAATGTTCTGTTTTTCACCTTTACCCAAATCACAGCATTCCTTCATCATGTATTACTTCAACTACTTAACACCGTAAATATCAGGCTTGCTTTCTTAGTATAAAAAGAAAAACTTACTTCTGACACTTTTGATGAAGATATTCAAAATGTATTGTATGTCTTCATCTATTATTTTACATGGGTTAGGGCATGTTTATTCCCTTTGTTTGTCACAAGTTTCTTAATACTAACATAAATGTAATTATTGTTGTTATTATTTGAACCACCTGAATTTTATCCATGTCATTTCAGAAGTAGGCCATTCATGAGTGCCCGATATGCAATATAGATTCTCATCTGCCCTGTCACTAGTTTATCATCTGGTATAATCGATCACTCTTCTGCATGTCTCCATTTTGACATTTTATAATTAATACCTGGATTGCAGAGCGACCCGCGGTGGTGGTGCTGTGGTAGCGTTGTCGCCTCACAGTAAGACGCTGTCCGGTTCGATTCTCAGCTAGAGCATCTTCTGCGTGGAGACATGCATGACTGGGCATACCTTCTTGAAGGTTGTGCATCAGGCCTGGCAAGCTGGTACGTAAAAATCAACTGCCAATCATTAGCGGACCGGAGTTCCTCTGTGGCGACCCCTAACCGGGAAAAGCCAAAAGACACAAACAAACCTGGATTGCAGAGCATTCAGTTCAGAGTGCACGTGTCACTACATCTGTTACTTCTGAGAAGACTAACTTCCCATTTACATTGTCATTCCCTGAGTGTGTTCATATCTGTGCTCCTTCTCTAAGTCTACCTTGGAGTGTCCACTGTGCTGTAAACCTTCAATAACTGTGTAGGGCTTCTGGGCCTTATCCTTTGCTGACATCTGTTACTCGGCAACAGAATTACAGGAACTATGCCTTCAGTGCTTTTCATTCCTGCCTGTGCTTGTTTTTTTGTTTAGCTTAAGAAATTTATTTTTCTTATTTATTTCATTTTGTTGACTAGGTTGGTGAGTTGGTCAAATGACCCTTTCCAGCTATGTCTCAGGGACGGTGTTACAAAATGCCCAGGCAAAAAGATTATACAGTATAAGCAAATTGCATGTTTAATTAAATGGAGACTACACAATATTACCATGCTAAAACATTGCAAACAGAATGTAATATATACAAAGTACATAAAATGAATGAGTTTAGTTATACTGTATATGCTGTTATTGACTAAAGGACAGTACAAATCTTAAAATGGTAAAACATTACAAAAAGGGCATGATACATGTACAGTATTTACATACGATGACTGAGATGAGTTATATACACTGATTTAATGAAATTCTGTTTCTTAACCAGCATCTCCAAAGCTCGAACATTTGCTTTCATTGACTAGGCAGGATTTAATGTTTTTTAAAGGCTTTTACTGTATTAATACACTTCATAGGTTCATAGATTAGCACTAGGTTAACTGCCCTCATAGGCCATTTTAAGCCTAGTTAATTACCTCATGTGAGAATCAATCCCTGCACATTGTCTGTAAGATAAACATCTTAACCATTATGCTAACCTCATTAATATTCAGTTTATGGTTCCAAAGTGCAGTTCTTATTTTTGAGGAGGCTTTCTCACCTATAGCTAGTCTGACTCTAGGTCTTGAAAAAGTAATAGTGTTTTTTTGGCTTACTCTAAGGGAGTAGTTTTGGTCTCTCAGAGGAAATTTCCATTTGAAAGGAGGGCAGTATCCTGTTATATGAACTTTAAAGATTAGATTTCCCAGAAGGAGAATGGCTCTACCTAGTATTGGGAGCCAGTGCATCTCAAGAAGTACATCACAATGGGGTTTTCTTTGGTCATCTAGGATAGCAAATTTACAAATTATTTCCTCTGCAATCTGTATCTTTGACAGTTATAAGAGAAATGCATGCTAACTGGTGGTAGGGCATATTCTAGTTTAGTAATGGCACTATTTTTGACATTTGATTTCCAAGATGATGTGGATAAGAAGTTGGAAAGTCTGTAGCATAACTGTAATTGAGAAACAATGTCACTAGCAATTTTGTTAGTGTGAGTGCTGAGATTAAGCAGTGGGTCTAGTGTCAAGCCTAAATTTTCCTGCTCTTGAACATTGGCTATAATACCTTTTGTGCTTTTGATTGTTTGTGGTAGAGATGGGAACTTCCTCGTATTAGAAAAAAGTATGATATTAGTTTTGGATGTATTTGGCAGTAGTTTTTTCTGCTGTAGCCATGTACAGAGTTTAAAGAATTTGTACTGCATGCGTTTGAGTGACTAAAGTGTTGTGTCTAGAAGTATATTATCTGTGTACATTACATAATAATATTAGTGTGTGAAAGGTCCACTATTTGGCCATTGATAAATGGTAAGAAAAGGAGTGGTCCAAGGACTAAGCCTTGTGAAACACCTGTATTACAAGTGCTAAAGTAATAGAAAGTATTGTTCTATACTTTGAAAGTTTTGTCTTTAAAAGATTGTTTGGACCAGACTACTATACTGTCAAAAAAGTTTAGTCTTTTGAGCTTGAGTATAAGTGGTCTGTACTTGACTGTTCCAAATGCCCTTGTTAGGACTACAAATAGTCCTGCAGCATTAATTGCTTTTTTGATGCTATATCATCTGTAGTAGAAAGCAGGGTAGTCAGAGTGCTAAAAGAATTTCCAAATTCATGTTATTGTCCATAAGTATTAATATGTTTAAATAGTCATTTCTTAAGTTTTTTTTTCAAATATCTTTCTTATGGGACTATTTTGATTTGGGTCGTTAGTAACTAAATTTGGAGGGTGAGTTTATCTTTTGAAGAGGGATAACAGTAGAATGTGTGAAGCCAGAAGGAAAAATTCCTGTTGTAAGAGATAATTTAAATATGTGCCAGAGGTTTGCTGATATGTTTGGTGCCACCTGAAGAAAGGTAGGGTGAAGTTTGGAAAATGTAGTCCCAGAGGATTTTAATTTAGACAATAATGATTTAATTTCTTGAACTGATACTGTAAAGAAATGAAAGGTGACTACAGTATCTAGTGAAGTTAGTGATTGGACATTAGTTGCAATGACAAAAGGGGAGTTAGTGATGTCAATTAGAGGAGAAAAGATACTTCTTGTAGATATTCAAGAATTCTTCTGGGTTATTTTAAGGATTATGGAATTGGTTGAATATTTGCCCTGTGTATTATTTATCTCCAGAAGAGTTTTGGATGTTTTGCAAGGTCTTTTTTGTCTGTCTAATGTATTTTGTTTTGGCACTGTTAATGGATATTCTTGCTGATTTTCTGACTTTTTTAAGTGTAAGGTATTCTTGATTTAGATAGTCATCTGTGGAGTATTGTTTCTACTTAATCCAGGCTTAATATCTATGTTTCATTTCTTGTTTTAGGTTGTTGTTGATTATAAATTGTCC
Source organism: Protopterus annectens (assembly GCF_019279795.1). Classification (NCBI taxonomy): domain Eukaryota; kingdom Metazoa; phylum Chordata; order Ceratodontiformes; family Protopteridae; genus Protopterus; species Protopterus annectens. The sequence goes on from NC_056743.1 coordinate 540,566,964, forward strand.
TTTCTCTTCTCTCAGCTGACTGTCTTATTTTAGACTTCAGGACTGAATGAGAGGTTTGACTGGCGTACTTTCATAGGTTCATAGATCATTACTAAGCTAACTGCCCTTGCGAGCCATTTTAAGCCTAGCCAATTGTCCCTTGTGAGACTCAAACCCTGCACCTTATGTTTGCAAGGCAAACACCTTAACCATTAGGCCACCCTCCCAACCCCAATACCAAAGAAGTTCATAGCTTAGTACTAAGCTAACTGCTCTTGCGAGCCATTTTAAGCCTAGCCAATTATCCCTTGTAAGACTCAAACCCTGCACCTTGTGTTTGTAAGGCAAACACCTTAACCATTAGGCCACCCTCCCAACCATTTGGCTTTCAGCTGCATGTTTACATTCATACAGATTTGTCAAGCCAGACCTACATCTACTTAGAATTAAACTACTAATCAACCAAATAATTAATTTCATTATTGCTTTTTAGAGACTGAGAAGATTCCAATACACTCAGCCCTATAGCAGGAGCATTCGTTTTATGGTGAGGCTATCACTGGAATTATAGATATTTATAACATTCCATCCCTAGGATTCCAAGATTTTAATACCTCTAACACTAATTGCCTAACATAAGTCCTCCAGTTAGCATAATGTGATAAACTCTGAGTGATGGACAAGGTAAAGCACCAAGAAACAATTCATCTGCATCTAATTACTGTGACTCCAAATTAGATGCTGAACTGTCAGACCTGGCAGCACTAGTGTTCCGCTACCAGCCCACATACTACAGCTGTACAGACAGCCACCAAAGTACACATTACCACACATGCACCCAAACACACACTCACATATGCAGACTCAAATACTCTTCCATATAGTCGCTTCCTCCATTATGACAATGGATTCATACACCAACACGTACCCATGTAGCTGCATTCATGTTCATACATATACAGACACAGATTTACCTATTCACATACTTGATTATGACTGTACATAAAATAGTTGCCCCCATGGACTGCTCCATGGTACCTGTAGTTCAGAATGTGCAATATACCTTTAAGAAGCATTCCAGTCAGTGGGCACATACCAGCAAGGGTGCCATTTTGAGTGAGCAGCCAGACTAATAGCATGCATGCCTGTAGTAGTGAGTTAATTAGTTCATTTAAGTTTAATGTTCCTGCTATCCATCATGATGTTTTTGTATGCAATAAACTATTTAAACACCCAAGCCTCATCATAGGTTCATAGGTTCATAGGTTCATACTAGGCTATCTGCCCTAGGGCATTTATAAGCCTAGCCAGAATGTGTTTGGCTTTCGCCACCCTTTTTAAATTTATTTTGCTATGCCATTTTTCGAAGTTAGTATAGTGTGCCTCTGTCTAACAGTGACACAGAAGTGATACCCGGGGTAAACCTACGATCTCCCATCCACTCATCAAGATTCCTCTTGAAGAGAGTCAATGAGGGACTCTGCCTAACCTGGACTGGGATTTTATTCCAGAGTGAAGGGAGCCTCTGGGTTATGAATCTGTCCCTCCAGCATGTCCTATTTATTTCAGTGCTGAGGTTCAAGTCTCTCGAGCGCGTAGCTCGATGGGATTTGGATTTTCTGAGGTGCAGCATGTCCATTAATTCCGGGTTGGACATGGCTTTATACGTCAGGCACAGATCGCCTCTGAACAGGCGGTATGCAACTGAGTAGAGCTGGAGTTTCTTTAACCGGGCAGCATATGGCATCTGTTTGAGCCCTTTGATCCTCTTGGTGAGGTACTTTTGGGGTCTTTCCAGTTGCTGCAGGTGTCTGGTAAGGTACATCCCAAAAGGGGCATTGTACTCAATTATGGGCCTGATGAGGGATGAGTAAAGAGGCACGAGGACCTCCCCTGATCTAGATGTGAATCCCTTCATGATTAGGTGGGCTATATAAAATGTTTTTCTAACCACTTTGGCCACATGGTTGTCAAATGAGAGATTGCTATCAACTTGGGTCCCCAGGTCCCTAATTACTTCTTCTGTACTTAATGGATTACCACCTATGTGGTAATTTGTGGGCACTTTGTTTTGCCAAAGGGGATGACTATAAACTTTTGGCATTTAGCTTGAGGCCATGGCTCTGGCACCAGTTGTCTGTTTCTATGAGGCCCTTTTGGAGGATGCTTGTGTCGGCTGGAGAGTCGATTATGGCACCCAGTTTGCAGTCATCTGCGAACTTGGTCAGCCACAGTCCTTCCATGTTGGCCTGTACCTCCGAGAAATATATACCAAACAAGAGAGGTCCCAGGACTGAGCCTTGTGGGACACCACTTGTAACTGGTTTGGAGTCTGACATGGCTCCAGCAATTCTAACCATGTGGGTTCTGTCCTTGAGCCAGTTTGCAATCCATCTAGTGACATAGGGGTTTATATTTAAACTGGTGAGCTTATCTATAATGCCCGAGTGGGGTATTGTATCGAAGGCTTTTGCGAGGTCCAGGTAGGCTGTGTGGACCACCTTCCCCTCGTCATTGGCCTTGGTGACTGTTTCAAAGAAATCAACCAGGTTTAAGAGGCAGGATCTGCCCTTAACAAAGCCAAACTGGGTAGGATCCAGTGTTTGTAGGTCCCCAATATCTTTATTTATGAGGTCCATGATGATCCTTTCCATATCTTTGCAGACCAAGCTAGTCAGGCTTATGGGGCGATAGTTTCCAGGATCCGTTGAGGCACCACCTTTATGGAGAGGGACCACTGTTGCTGTACGCCAATCTTTGGGCACATATCCTATAGTAAGGCTGAGATTGAACAGTAGTTTTATGTTTGGGTTTAGCTCTTCTTGGAGTTCATGTAGGGCGCAGCCCGGGACACCATCTGGTCCCATTGATGCTGTGTTTTTTGCTTTGGAGAGGGCGGCTCTTACCTGAGCATCTGAGATGTCAGGGGGGCAGCACTCTGCTGGGATAGATATTTGCCCTTTTGGTGGGGGAGGGGAGTTTGCGCTGAACCTGTCAGCTAGGATGTTGGCAATGTCTGTGGGTTCTGTGTATTTTTTGTCATTTTGGACTAATTCTGAGCATATCTGGGAATTACCACCCAGGTTCCTAACATAACTAAAGAAAACCTTGTGATTATCCTTAGTGTCCTGTGCAATTTTTCTCTCGAAGCTGGCCTTAGACAATTTTATGTGTGCCCGTAGTTTTTTGCTAATACTGATCAGTGATGCCTTCCCTTTTTGGGATTTTGCTCTATCATTTAGTAGCTTCCTCCTTCTATTGTATAGTTTGTTTATGGCTGGGGTCCACCAGACAGGACGTCTGCCTTTGGAGGATTGGGTCTTGGTTTTATTTGGGATCGCATGATCCATGCATTCCTGAAGGTGTTCATAGAATGCATTTATAAAGGATTCTGCGTTCTGGGCCGTATTTTCCACAGACCCGGGGGCTTTGAAGGATTCCACCTCAGTTTTGAGGAGTGTGAAATTTGCTTTAGAGAAGTTTTTCACTGTGGTTTTCTGGGCAGGGGGTGGGGTCGGGATGTGAATATCCAGTGAGATTAGTTTATGGTCTGATCTTACCAGTGAGGGATACACTTCTGGTCTGGAGCATAGAGTCCCCGTGTTGGTGATGATCAGGTCCAGTATGTTTTCCCCTCTTGTGGGAGTGGTAACAAGTTGTTCCATAACATTTGAGTTTATAAATCCTAGGAACCTTTGGGCTAGGGTGTTGGAGCTGGAGTAATGCTCCCAGTCTATGTTTGGGTAGTTGAAGTCGCCCAATATAATGGTGTTTGGAGAGACCTTCATATTTTCCAGTGTTCTCAGGAAGGCCAAGTGGGGTTCCTGGGTTTGGGAGGGTGGTCTGTAGCAGGCTATAAACTGGAAGGCAGTTTTACCCACTGTTAGTTGCACATGGATAGTCTCTGATGCTTCGTGCTTTGCCACCAACCTGGAGGTGTGGGTATCTTTGATGAATATCGATACTCCCCCTCCTTTTGTGGTTTGGTCCAAGTTTTGGGGCTGAAAAGCATGGTATGAGGTATAACCTGGTAGTGCTGGTGTGCTCTCGGGAGCCCTGAACCAGGTTTCTGTTACTGCACAGATATCGATGTTCTCCATGCTAAGGAGAGTTTCGAGTGCGTGCATCTTGAGGTTTAGACTTCTGGCGTTGAGTAGCATTACTCTTAGTTTCTTATCCCTTGTGATACCTATGGAGGTGGGTTTGTCTTTTGAGCCTTGCCTAAAAAGGCACTATGGGTGTAGCAAGAGCCTTTGCCAATATCCGAAAGCCCAGGGGTGACAGGTGCAAGCCATCCCTAGCGAAGCATTGTGGCTTGTCGAGCATATCATCCCAAGCTGACAGGCATTGGATCCCCTTTGAATGACACCAGTACTTAATGCAATTGTTGAAATTGATCATCTTGTCTTCGTATTGTGGCATCATTCTTGGTGAGGGTAAGATGCTACTCAAGGTCAGGGTCATACCGGCCCGGGCTACATGCTCAGAGAGCTCCTTTATGTCTCTTTTCATGTAGTCCAGGGAGGTACGTCTCAGGTCATTCACACCAGCATGGACAATGACTGCGTCATATTTGTACTTGTCTTGGAGTGACCTGAGTGCTTGTGTTATGTGGCGGATCCTAGCTCCCGACAGGCTGCTCACCGTGACCCTCTCCTTGTTCAGCCTGGTGAGCGGGACGTCAGTGTGCCTGACGATAGAGTCACCTATTACAAGTGTATCAGGTGTGTTGTTTAGTCTTAAGGGCTGTGACTGTTTGGCACACTGGCTTTGTGAGATATGTGTTGCACGTGTTTTGTTTTGGGGTAGCGGCTGCTTGGGTGTCTGCTTTGGAGGTCTCTGCTGCTTCAGCAGATCTTTATTTAGAGCCTCCGAGTATTTTTTTGTGTGATTATGTGTTTGGTTTGCTGTCGTGGTAGGTCTATGTGAGACTGGAATTGTAGTGAGTGTGGTTTCCTTCTCCTCCTGACTGGTTATGCCAGTACTGAGTTGAGAGAGCTTAACCTCCAGTTTGGCTATATGGTTGCATCTCTCACATGTGTTGGAATTTGTTGGGAGGAGGAGAGGGTTGTCTGTGTACATGAGGCTGTTGTAACATTGCCTCAAGATTCCCAGATTCACCAGCTGGACCGGAGAGGAGATTGACAACTGACCTTTGGACATGCTAGAATAATATTGGGAATTCCTTAATAATTGAAAACCAGGGCCAGTGACTGAATTTCTTGCACCATCATCTTAGTATGTACAAGACGAGCGACAGTACCTACATGCACGTGTGTAATGAAACCCATCCACAAGGTTGAAATGGGTGTACTCCATTTTTGACTGCATAAACTTCATTTTCGTCATGAAAAAAAGAGGTAGAGAGATATTCTGAGTCATTCTCCTGTATTACTGAATTTCTTGCACCATTTCTGGAGGAGGGTGCATGCCTTATTAGCATTAGACACTGATGAATTTGCATCCATCTTCACCAGTGAGACCATCATGTTTGCTATGGATAGTGTCCGCCTAAAGCTGCAGAGGAAGAGCAGTGAATGAATCACTCAAACTTTACCATGCATAATAAATGCTTTCATACTGTGGTAAGCCTTTCTGAAGCCATTGGCATATGTTATGAAATATCATTACTCTATAACCGTTATGGAAATGCATTACATGTACAAGGAAGAGACTTATAATTGCATAATCACTGGGTTATGGGAGAAAAAGAATTGTTAAAAAAATGCATAAATAAATAAAAATAAAAGAACAGCCTGAAAGTCTTTAAATTGTATGTCATAGACAAAAGATATAAATATTTAGTACCCCCATTACCAACAAATGCAGAACTGTTACCTCCCATCTAATCCAGCTATCTATGCTTGCTTTCAATTGCATTTTATTTAATTTTTAGGCTACTTCCTTGTGAATTAAATTTTTCATTTAATTTGAATTTGCATAAAATTTTACAGTTATTCTACAATAATGTGTTTGCATGAAATTAATAAAATTTGCTTCATTAAAACCCAATTTATTGTTTCTATTGCTCCATATTATAGTTCTGAAATTCAAGTGCGAGTCCAGGATTAATAATAAAAATAAAAACATGAAAATACAGGAGTACAGTAAATGGTTAACTTCACTACTCTCCCTTTTATACAGTGGGGTTTGGAGGGTAAGGACCAAGACCAAAACTTGTATATACCAAATGCAAGATCACCGTATCTCAGAGAAAAAGTCATAGCAATGGTAATTGTGGACTTTATATATGTAATTTTGCATTTTCATTCATTTAGACTCACTGTAGTTTGACTAGCACAGGCTCAGAATATCAAATGGTTACCCAATCCCACATTAACTACAGTCAGTATCATAAACTTCAGGTCAATGCGCATTTTAATTCATATATACTCTTCCCTTTTTTATGTAGTATTGCATTTTATATGACTGTTATGTGATTTTTATTTAAACAATATGCATTTTAATTGGAGCTTTTCTCCCTGGGCCTTCTCTGAAAATGGACCTGTGTCCAGTCGGACTTTCCCAGTAAACAAATGTAAAATAAAATAAAAAATAAATAAATAAATAAGAATATGTTAGGAAAGCATAAAATTGATAATTTTTCACAACCATGGCCTTTAATAAATATAGTACCTGAGATACAAAAGTGTTGTGCAGTTTGTTCCCTCTCCTGTCATAAAGCCCTTTAGATTGTTTGCAAGACATCCATTTTAAATTGGGCTATTTTCACTCTACGTACTTTCAGTAGTGTGGCATCTGTTGGTTTGATGTAGTTGAACTGTTCCTCTTAGTCTGAGTTAATAAAAATGTGTGCATTCATAGCACCTTCTCTTGCCAGGTTCTTGTCTGAAAAGGGCTTTTTGGACAAGTTAATTTATCCAGTTATAAAATGAATGCATAAAGCGCAAAAATAAAATAAACTTGGGGGTTATTCCTATATGATTTTTATATGAAAAAAAAATCATTGCTAGAAATACCACAGGAAGGAAACTGAAGCTAAAATCTACAAAAGACACACTGACTGCATATACACATTTGAACTCGAACCACAACATTAACTGCACAGAATGCAGGTTACATTAATCTTGCTAGACATTTGACAGTGTACCCTATGAGGGAATCATACATAGACTCTTGTTTCTACAGGGTAAATAAGCCATACTAACATGGTTTCACAAATGCTTGCATGGCCATATACAGCAAGTATTAATAGGAAGCTCCCGTTTCTTCCACCATCTCTTAATAGTGGCATCCATCAAGCCTCTGTCCTGGAGCTACTCCCTTTTGACATTTTTTGCCTCAAAGCTAACTACAATGTCTAGCTAACCAAACAATCAAGTGGCTGCAAACTTTTGCAAGCTTTGTTCTTAACCTTGTTATACATATGTCACCTTCACTGCCAAGCACTTCAACATTCTGTTAGGTCATGTACTGCACCACCAGCATTATTTATATATATAGATATATATATATATATATATATATATATATATATATATATATATATATATATACTGTTGGTGGGTAATAACTAAAGATGAAAAGTAGAAAAAGACGTGTGAATATTTGACAGTGATCCAGTGCAAAACTTTTCTCCAGTACAAAGTACTGCTGTAAACTTGTATAATGATGGAAGACTGTGCAGTCTTAATGCAATAGAAATACGTGCCAAAAGTTGAATTAGTAACACAGACAATAAGTACAATAAATCTTCATGGCTAAAGGCACAGTGATAGTATAAAAAGGCATGTGGAAATCAGTAAACTGCATAGAATTAAGTTTGAAATAATGTCAACATTGCCTAAATAACTAGCATCATAAAAAAGAGAGAGGCTGCGTGTTTGATTAGGTGGGTAAGTTAGTTGGCTGTTCCAGATAACCAGAGTCTTGAAAGAGAATTCAATATTTTCCTTTCTTTTTTTTTTCTCAATAAAAATTATTTATTAGTCATAATCATTGAGCGGACACATGTTGACACTGAAAACAAATACACATACATAATAAACCTTGGTGGCTTATCTGATTCCTTCACTAAAACGAATAGTGGAACCAAATATAAAAACAGAAAAAATCGAAATCTGCTCACAGTATAAATTAAGGTCACGTCATATCACATGATGCTTAAAATTAGATCTTAAGTATTGATTGCCACATTTAACAAATCATAATTTATCTATATATAAACAAGTGATCGCTGTGTCTATTGAAAGAGAATACACCACATTTCAGATCTCTGCTGCATATTTTAGTGTTTATTGGACCATGTCCTCAGTTTATCACCTGTTAATTAAAAACATATTTTCTAGTTAACAAGGACAACTTTCCAGCTCTTAAATATTACAGCCAAGAAGTTAAGTTCAGTCCCAATGCAATACTTAACAATATTGAAGGCTGACTGCATGCCTTCGCAGACAGAAGATAAGATGTTTCTGTGAGTGGGGTACAAGTAGCAGTGGTTTCTGTACAAGAAATCATTTTTCCCACATACGTGTAATCACATGCATGACCAAATTGTGATTGAAAGTGGCTCTAACTGACTTATGACATCTTCAACACTTCCCATCAGTCCCTATATCTTTATAGTGACCACAATTACTTGTTGCAGTTCCCATTTCATCTTGAGTTGGGCTGTAATGAACTCTCCAGTTCCATTTAATCGAACAAGGTATTGTGGGGGGGGGGGGGGGTTACATCTGATGCCAATTTTTAGGAAAGCCAGAACTTCTGCAATAACCTACCCATTTCACTGTCATAACAATCCGAAGATATTGCCAGTAGGTAATCTGCTTCTGGTAAGCTTTTTATGTCAATAATAGATGTAACCAAACCAGTAAAGGTATGATACAGCTGGTAGATAAACTATGTACTGGCTTGTACTCAGTACAGCCAAAGCAATGCTTTTTGTCTACTAGGAGTTTCTTGCTTTTGCAAAGCCATAAATAATTATTTCCTTTGGGGGTGATTAAACTTTTTGTTTGTTTAGCTAAAAAATCATTCATCCATTTTTATCTGGAACCCAGGTTTTGTAAGACGCAGTATACAGCTTTATAAGTGGGGCAGACTTGCATGTCAGAATTTCTGATGGCATCCAATTTAAGGTGGGTTGTATCCTAACTTTTTAGCATATAGGCTGATAATCACAGTGCCACTAACAGATAAGTTAGTCAGTCCAAATCTTCCTTGCCCATATGTTATTACTTATAATCTTCTGGCTTTTGGAAATTCTTTTAGGAAAGGTAGCATATTAGGACTGTACCTTAGCAAGTGTATTAAATGAAAGGAGTAGGAAATTTAACCCCTGTAACCTCTGAAGAAATGTTACGTTTTGGTGATGCAACTGGATGACTTTATTTTGTATTTTTTTGAAGAGATGGGGTTACTGGGTTTTTTTTGTAAGTAATGTGCATAGGTTAAAATCCATCCAGACTGTCAAATACTGACAGCTAGTTAAGATAGTGGGATATCTGGAGTATCCTACAGGAGCTGCTTGGCAGTTGTTTACTAAAAATATAATCAATCTGTTACCTTTTAAAGCTAGACCTGAAAAATGCAATAATTCCTCCAAAGTGCAAACTAGAGTCTTGATATCCCTGGCCATATTATAAAGCCAGAGGACACCATCATCCGCAAACCATACAGAGAGAAGGTGTTGAGATTCAAACAAAATCAATTCCCTTGTCTTCATGCCTTTGGCAGGGTATTGCATTTATTACTACAGCTACCAATGCATTTCAAATGCAGATTTAGTGGTTATTCATACCAAGTTCCACATTGTAATTCAATTGCCTCTGATAATATACAGCCTGAAAAGATTTGGACTGTGGCATTTCTTTATAGTAGTTTACCTAGACTGATAAATTCCTCAAGAAGCTCCAACAATTCCAGAGCCACCAGTTTGAAGCTTCATTTCATGAAGTCAAATGCCTTATGGAAGTCAAACATAATTACTTCTCCTAGTCTAGTATTCTCATGAAGATTTTGCATATTGAGTCAAAGTCTGACGACAAGATCTGTAGTACCATGTCAAGCTTTGATAAAGCGCAGGTGACCATTACCCACAGAATCTGATACAACCCTTTCCATTCTTATAGCAAGTAGCTTAACACATAATATATCATATTAGGATCATAGGTGTCTTTATGTGGTTTAGAGACCCTCATACTTCAGGTTATCTCCAGAGAGAATTAATCTAACTTGAGAGATTTTGACTAAAGTGTCATCGTCTACCTAATAGCTAATTTTTAAATGTTTTATAAAAGTCCATGGAAAATCCTTCACAACCTGGGGATTTGCCTTTAGGGAAACCACAGATGGCTGTTTCAGTTTCTTATTTGTTAATTGTCTCTGCTAGACTGTCTTGCTTTTGCGGTGTGTGCTGTGAAAAATAACACAAGATGGAAAGGCAGAAGGATGTTTGCCATCTGACAGACTGACGACTGATACCTGTTTCAGAGGTAGCTGTTAAACCAGGAGGAACTGGAGGTAGAGTTGTAGGTTGGCAAGTTTTAGGAGGATGGGATGGGAAACTGTAACAAATGCTTTGGATAGATCAAGCAATATAGCTGATATGAGTTTATCATCATCCCTGGCTTGGGCAATGTGTGTGAAAGATAGGTGGTCAGTGGTAGTACTGTGCAAGGATCAGAAACCATGCTGTGTGAGTGTAGTTAGGTTTTTCTATAAAAGGTGGTTTAGTATTTGTCTATGTATACATTTTCCAGTATCTTGGATAAAGGTGATAATATGGCAATAGGCCTGTAATTTGAGGGTTCTGCAGAATTTCCTCCCTTGTGGAGGGGTATTATGAAGAATTTTTCCCCAGATATCTGGTACTGTATTTTCTTGGATGGATCTGTTGATAATTATAGACACAGGATATGCTACGGATTCGGGTGCAGGTTTGAGAAATAATGGAGGGAGTTTGTCAGCTGATGGACAAGTGGGTTTGAGTTTAACTATTCTGATGAAGGAAGTTGCTACTGGTGCTAGGGCGAATGAGGGAAGAGATGAGGTGGAGTATTAATATCAAGAGTTTCTGGAATATTCTTCTATTGTTTTGATGAAAAAGTTAAGTAGGATTGCAGTTTCATTAGAAGGTTTGTTAGGGAAAAGGTTTGGTGAAGAGGGGATCCCTGGAGATAGTAATTTGTTTACTGAGTGCCAGAATTTCTTTAGGTTGGAATGTGGATTGCTCAAAGATTTTTGATAACATTTTTTTTTTTTCGTCTAGAAGGACCTGCTTTTTGTTTGGTTGTGAAACTGTTTATATAAGTTCAGGTGGAAAGTTGAGTTGTTTCCATGCTCTCCAGACCGTTTCTGTTGTTCATAAGTGATCCAGTTGCCTGCTTTAGCCATGGTGCACAATTCTGGAGCATTTCTCCCTGGGCCTCTGTTTAAAATTGGCTCATTCCAAGTCAGACTTTCCCGGTTAACAAATGTTAAATAAATAAATACAGTGATAGAAAGGTTCTGATTTCCTCATTAGTTTCATAGTCCTGCTTTTTTTGCAACTTGGACATACCTATTGGCGTACTAGCACATCTCTGGTGGCATGTGGTTCGATTTAACAAGTCACCCTTGATATTACGTAAGACATGAATGTTTACATCTTTATGTCATTATGCACATCAGTTTGCTGTATCTTAATCTAACTAACCCTTATATCTCTGTAATGTGTCAGAACAGAATTCATGCAGCTCCTTATTTTTCTTGCCATGGATGTTTTGTCAGCAGTAGCCTGGTGCATTTCTCTTTCCATCCCTTATAGCTGCTTTTGCAGTTCTATGATTTTTTTTTAAACTATTCCTTCTTATTCCTGCTCAGTCTAAATTTCCTGCTTAAGCTTTGTTTTAAAATACTGCCATTTTGTATTGGATTAAATTTCCAACACCTCGCTGACCTCCCAGGATTCCTACACCCTTAATCCAATTTTCTGTTTGAAATGCTTAACCTGTGACAGCAGTGGGTCACTTCCCCATAGGTGGAATCTGCCTCAATGGAATTCAAGACCAAGGAGATAAGAGTTATGATCTGACAGGGTCACCAACCCTGTGATGATTACTTTAAAAATCCATTGGTTATCCTTAGTTAAAAAATACATCTACTCTACTGGCAACCTTGGCCTGTGGCCCACAGAAAGTTTAATAGTTCTCTGAATGGTTAAACAGACTCCATACATCAGCAACATTCAAGGTTCCCATCATCAGCCATAGTTCACCAGCCAGTCTGGGAAGCATGTAATGTTCAAAAGGACACTTACCTACTTTAGGATTAAAGTGCACCCCCCCCCCCACAAAACACTGTATGGAAGGTGTTACTAAGGTATTCACCAATGATGAAAAGTCTCATAAACAATCCAACTTTTCCACAATTGGCCTATAAAAATTCTCTAGAACCAACTTGTCCCTGACAGTTGGATCTCCAACACGAACCACCTACTTTACTTATCTTTACTTTCTTTCAAAATCATCCACCCCAAGTGATTTGCTTATCAAGATAGTCACACTTCATTTAGAGGAGCTAGCACACCTTACATTTCTTGCTCTTTTCCATTTCTTCATAAATCAGCCTTAGTTTTTTTTTTTTTTTTCTCTTGCAGTAATATTATACACATTTCATAAGTATCAATGTGTTTAAAATGGCTGGTGTTTCTTCCACTGATATGTCCCTTTAACATTCCAGCAAACTAGGTTACAGCTGTTCTACCTAAAATACGAGATTCTTTATGTACACTGGGTGAGGGGATAAAATAGTCACTGTGGTTCATAGGCGTTTACTAGGCTAATGACCACAAGGCCCTTTTTAAGCCTAGTCATGCATCCCAAAACTTTGACATCTTGTGGTATATTTGATAGGCCTTGGGAGATGAATCATTTACAGGCTGCCTGTGTCCAGTAACTTGTAAAATTCAAAAAGATACCTTAATATAATCAGGATTAATTATCAGGGGTTAATATGTAAAAAAATATTTATTATAACAAGAACAATTTAAAATGAGCAGATGTGCTTGGAGAAAACTCACTAACTATCCATGGCTATTACAGGTTAATAACTGAGTAAGCACTGAGGATTCCATAAAGATAATGAGTGTAATAGAAAGAACATCAGTCAAGGAATCATACGTTTGATGTCGTATAGGATCCCCCCTTAATAGTGGGGTAATTCTTTCCATAGCTTTGCCTATGTGTGACTAGTGAGACTCGGGCTACTTTCCAGGGCTTGTAGATGGCTCAGCTTTGTGCAGATGGATGACTGTTGCTGTTTTCCATTGATGAGGCACAAAGCCTGTTTGGAGGCTACATAAAGTTAAATAGCAATACCAGAGGGCTTGATAGGTCATCTTTTTATACTATGTAGAAGGGATCCTGAGATATTGTGGCCTTAAAGCATTAAGGGGATGTTCCCTAGTGATAGCAGGGGGAGTTATATTTGATGCTATTTCCTCAGGGAAGGTTGAGGGAGATGGAGGGGTAAAGTTGGAGCTGAATTTGTCAGCCAGTAAGTTTGCTATATTTTTTTGCTCAGTGTAGGTGGTTCCATTTACAATGAGCTCTGCAAACAATTGTGCATTGCTTTATGATTGTCCTTGGCCTGTAAGGCCAAATTTACCACAGATTGTTAAATTTATCTTTAGTAGACTTTATTTGTCTTTAGTAGACTTTATTTGTCTTCTGAGTTTGTTTAGTTTGAGTGTTTTTATCATGCTCGGTGCTGCACCTCCTAATTTTTGCCATAGTTTTCTTCCTTCTTTTATACAGCCTATTGATTTTGTGATTTCACCACGGTGGCTTGTTTATTTGTTAGTTCTGTACTTCTTCCTGGCTGGTAAAGCTCTCTCTATGCAGCTATTAACATGCTTGTATGTTTTTTTTGTGAACAGTTCTGCATAGGCAGCAGTGATGTTCTTCGTGTTTCACTGTTGCAGTCATCACACTTGGGTTATCTGCCTGCAGGTATCCCTCATTCGGCCCAAATACCAGAGACTTAGTATTTCTGCATTGGATGCTGTCACTTCTTCCTTGATGTCAGGTCGTCAAGGGTATAAAAACAGGCAGCCGACGCCATTACATCAGTCTTTCTTGCTGAGGAGGAGCCCGAAGCAGAAGCAGTCCGCAAGTTCTGGTCAGCCGCTACCTGAATTTTTCATTTTCAAGTTGAATAATCCTGAAGTCTTCTAAAGCAAAGTACCTCATTGGTGAACCTTTTTTCTTGCTCTAACCGATGTCAGAAAAAGTTAACAGTTGTCTTGCCTGTGGAAAGCAAATAGCTCACAGAGATTTTCATTCTTACTATGTCACCAGTTTAGGCTCAGACCACGACATCCCTCGCTGTCGGTTTTGTGCCTTGTTTAACACCTGAACCATTCAACATCGGGCTCTCTGTCGCTAAATTCTTTCGCTCTCGCTCTCCATATTCTGAAATGGCTTTGGTAAGCCATCCAACTACCGATCTTCTAAAAAAAGTAAGGAGAAAGACAGAGACAGACCGCATAGGTCCAAAACTGCCAACGACGCTTCGGTTAACCTAGTCACAAGTCTGCCGGTACTCAGTGAGGTGCCTTTACAGCCCCTGACGCCCACTTCAGTGGATTCAAAGGCCTCTGCTGAGACCCATTCAGAGTCCAGTATACTGCAAGATACTTCTTCGACTATGGAAACAGCGGATGTCTCTACTTTGGATGGGTCCGTAGCTGCTGTGCAGGCACCGGCTTCTGAGGCAGTATTTCACTCTACCAATGTTCGAGACAAACTGACTCATTTTTTTAGGCCCAGAGTACGCACCAGGCCTAGAAAACCGACCAAAGTGCATGCTCAGGCACCCATGCCACAAAACCAAATGCTTAGAATAGCTGTAGACCTTATTACGCTGATTAGGGGAAGCCAGCCTTCACCTGCAAAGAGACAAAGAATCAAATCCCCTTTAGGTTCTACAGACCAGGAGTCCGATGACTCTGACCTTTCTGATTATGAAGACATGCCCTTATCTGCCTATGAGGATTCAGATGCAGAGGAATCCATTCCCTCTGCCTCCCCTCCAGAGGATTTTTCTTTTGGTGAAACCTTGCAGACTTTGAGAGCATTTCCACTGGGAATGCCAAGACTATCCTCAGTCCAAAAAGAGACTCAGAGAATTTTTAAAGTTGCCTCCGCACAGGCCTTTAGCTATACCCCCTGTCCTGGATGTTGTAGATGATGATTTCATGGAAACCAGTTTTACTCCAGACACTTTACATCCTGCCCCTAGGAAACCAGATGGGTACTACAGTATACCTGATACTCAAGTTTCTTTTCAAGAATCCTACAGCTGACCCAGAGATCATTTCCCAGGGACCTAAAGGTATTACGGCTACTACAGCCAAAAATCCCACCCCTTCAGACAGGGATTCCAGAGCGTTGGACAGATGGGATGAGAAGGTATATACCTCTGCAACTCTTGGTATCAGGGCATTGAATTGTCAGTTTCACATGCTGAAATACTAGCAATATATTATGGAACTTATTAAACAAAAAGAAATAACGTTTCCAGATTGTGCAGAAAATAAAGAATTGCAGGAGCATATGCACTCTGCAAACCAAGTTAGTAAACATACTTTGCAGTGTGGCTTTCATGCCCTAGAAGCATCTTGCAGGGTAGCAGTCACCGTCTCTGAACTGAGAAGACATGCTTGGTTGAAGGAGCAGACCTTGATAGATCATGTAAAATCTAAATTACTAGATGCTCCTTTGAATAAGGACGGTTTGTTTGGCACCAAAGCAGAAGAGGTTCTTAAAAAGATGGAAGAAAAAGCTAAATCTACGCAGACTGTTAAAGAATTCCTGCAAGTGCAACCCCCTAGACTCAGTAGGCATTGCCCTTCAAAACACTGGTCCTTTCCAGCCCCCTCCAGGCCTTCCCTAACAAGACCCAGGGGAAACAGACCACCCAGACTACAGTCTCAGGGTATGCAGAGATCTAGGCAATGGAGTGTGCCTACCCCTAAAGCAGGGAGTGGCAAGCCACCTCCTTATGGAAAAAACTCACAATGGCTACACTCTATTTCCTAGCCCTGCCCTATTGCTTTTGCCCCTAGGAGGAAAACTTGCCCTTCATGCAAAAAACTGGATGTCCATCACTCAAGACTGATGGGTCCTCAACATTGTATCCCAAGGGTACAAATTTTATTTCCATTCACTGCCAACCCCAAGTGGGTTTCCAGACCTTCCTCCAAACCAGTGGGCAGAAGCTCAAAACAAAGTACTTTCCCTGCTCAATATCAGAGCTATTCAGCCTGTTCCAGTAGAACAGAGAGGGGTCAAGGAATTCTACTCTAGACTCTTCCTGGTACACAGGAAAGAGGGTTTTTGGCACCCCTTCCTGGATCTTTCAATTCTCAACCGCTTCCTGGTGGTACCAAATTCAAGATGCTTACCCTACAACAGCTTCTCCCTATGTTAGCCAAGGATGCCTGGTTAGTCACCCTAAACTTAAAATAAGCCTATCTGCACATCCCCATAAGGGAGTCATGCAGGAAGTATCTATGTTTCAGGACAGGGTCTATGCATTATCAGTTCTGTGCACTTCCCTTTGGCTTATCTACTTCACCCAGGGTATTCACAAAATGTCTGGCTCCAGCCATTGCATACTGTAGGCAGAGAAATATCCAAATTTACCCGATTCAGGCGGACAGTCAGGAATTGCTGCTTCAGCACCTGGCATTTGTAAAAAGCCTTTTCACTTCATTGGGGTACACCATCAATGAAAAGAAATCATAACTGGTACCCAATCAAAAGATTGTATTCCTAGGAGCAAGCTTGGACACAACTTCCAAGATGGCATTCCTCACTTCAGAAAAACAGGTCTATCTGACAGACTATTTCAAACAAATGACCACCAGAACCCAGCTATCTGCTAGAAAAATACTGGAAGCCCTAGGGTTCATGGCCTCATGTATACTGCTAATTCCATATGCAAGACTGCATATGAGTAAACTTCAGTGGTACTTAAAAAGTCTTTGGAGCCAACATTCTCAGGACATGGAAACAGTCATTCCTATCATACCTTGTCTAAGGACAGAGTTCCTCTGGTGGGCAGAAGCATGCAACCACAACAAGGGACTGCCTTTTACTCAACCCCACGCCACCCAGACCCTGACCACAGACTCATCAGACCATGCGTGGGGGGCTCACATGGCTGGCAAATGTAGAATTCATTTGCAAATCAACCAAAAAGAGATGATAGCTGTACAGAATGCCCTGACAGCTTTCAGATACCTACTCTTGCCAGGACAGCTGCTGATAAAAACAGACACCACAGTTATGTGGTATATCAACAAGCAGGGAGGAACCCATTCTTACCCATTCTGCAGGTTAGCCATGGCCCTGTGGAACATGGCCTTAGACATCCAATTCCATCTACAAGCTCAATTCCTGCCAGGCAAACAAAACTCACTGGCAGATTACTTAAGCAGAAATCTCCTAAACCCACACAAGTGGAAATTGGAGCCCAGCACCTTCAACCTTCTGACTCAGAAATGGGGGACCCCAGAGGTGGATCTCTTTGCCTCCCCCTACAACCACCAGATAAGCAAATTCTGTACCAGGTACCCTCACAGGAGGGCCTGGAAATTGGATGCCCCATCCTTTCAATGGGAAAACCTCTCAATTTATGCCTTTCCCCCACTGCCCCTTCTCTCAAGAGTATTACTCAAGAAAAGACAGGCCGAGGACAATTGGTACCAACTCCTGTGCAGCCTGACAACAGTGCCACCATGGCACCTACACCAGACCCCAACCCTGCTTTCTCAGTAGGAGGGACAGATTTTGCATCCACAATTGCAAACCCTAAATCTTGCAGCCTGGCTTATTCCTTAAATACTACAACAGCAACCCTAAGCAAACAGGTGTTGGACATCATCCTTGAAGCCACAAGGCCCAGTACAAAGAATTCCTATGCTGAAAAGTGGAAAAGGTATTGTTCTTGGATTCTGTCCAAAGGAAAGGACACAGCACTACCCTCCTTTTCTTTAATCCTGGATTACCTAGCAGAACTACTTCACAGAGGCTTATCCTTCTCCTCCATTAAGATCCATGCCTCTGCCAGCACGGATCATTGCAATACTGTGCCACCTCTATTCTTTCACCTTCTCATCAAACAGTTCCTTGAGAGGGGCAAACAACTTAAGGCCACAAAGGAGAGCACCCACCCCTGCTTGGGTCCTTAACTTTGTACTGGAAAAGCTCACACTCCCCCCTTTGAGCCGGCTGCTTCAGCAGAGTTAAAATTCCTCTCATGGAAAACTGCCTTGCTTCTAGTCATCACATCAGTTAGAAGAGTGTCTGAGCTACAAGCACTTATGGCAGTGGAACCCTTCATTACTTTCCCATGCTGACAGGGTTTCCCTCTGGACTAACCCTTCCTTTATGCTTAAAGTGGTGTCCAGTGTGGCTCTCTACCAATCCATCCATTTGCCAACCTTCTTTCCTAATCCTCAAAATAAAGAGGAAAGGATACTGCACTCTTTGGACGTGCACAGACAGCTCAGATTCTACCTTGATGGGGCTAAACCTTTCAGAAAATCTGACCAGTTGCTAATCAGCTTTGCAACAGGGGCAGAGGGCAAGGCCATTTCAAAACAAACCATTTTCAAATGGATAGCTCACTGCATTCATTTCTGCTACAAGCACCATGGAAAACCAACCCCGCCAGGGGTCAGAACACATACCGCTAGGGCTACATCTACCTCTACAGCATTTCTCAGGGGAGTCCATACCAGGGACAATCCTGGAAGCTGCTACCTGGAGTTCTGTACATGCCTTCACCAAGCATTACCACCTCCCTATCTATTTCAAATCCAGGGCAGGTTTTGCTAGAGCAGTCTTGCAAGGCCTACTAGCCAGCCCTAACTCTTCTTGACTGCCTCCACCCTCCCTCAGCTTTGGGAATCAACCTAAGTGTGATGACTTCAACAGCGAAACATGAAGAACATAGTACAGTTGTGTACACTTACCATAAATGCAGATGTTCGAGTATTCACTGTTGCAGTCCTGGTTTCCCCTCCCTCCAGCCTCCTGGTTCTCTCTCTCTCTCTCTCTCTCCCTCTCTCTCTCCCCCCTCTCTATGGCTACTCCTACTGGTATTGGTATTTACTTTTTACTGGTGGTGTTTTCCCCACCATATCCTAGCTCCCTATTTGCGGGCTCCTGACATTTGGGGCAAGAAAACCTGATGTAATGGCATTGGCTGCCTGTTTTTATACCCCTGACGACCTGACATCAAGGAAGAAGCAACAGCATCTGTCGCAGAAATACTAAGTCTCTGGTAGCTGGGCCGACTGAGGGCTACCTGCAGGCAGATAACCCAAGTGTGATGACTGCAACAGTGAATACACACGAACATCTACATTTATGGTAAGTGTACACAACTGTACTTTCTAAGAGTTTATGGAGGCAAGAAAGTTTGCCAGGTTATCACTTCATATCAGGAAGTTAGCATTAGATAGTTCCTGAATATTCCAGGGTTAGTGGGGCTCCAGGTTTTGTTTCTACTTAAAAGGAGACTATTTTGTGGTCTGACCTTACCAAGGAAGGCATTACACTAGAGAGGTGTGCAGCACTCTCCCATATTAGTGAGGACCAGATCCAGTATGGTTGCACATCTTATTGGTGTATTGAAAATCGGGTCCTGGAAGTTTGTGTTTACAAAATCCAGGAATCTCTGTGCCTGTACATTTGGCGTCAAATAGGATTCACAGTTAATGAGAGGTAATTAGTCACCCATAAATATGGTATTGGGATGGACGGTGAGTGTTTACAATAAGTTTAAATACATAGTATGGGTTTCCTGGGATGTACAGGGGGGGACCTATAAGTTGTAAGGAAGTGGTATTGGATTTTGCCTATGGTAATTTAAAGGGAGAAGCTCAAGCGTGGTGTTCTGTTTGACCAGCCTTGTAGTATAATTATGTTTTATGTAAATTGAGACCCCTCCACCTTTAGTCCCTGTCTGTGTAGCAGCTGGTCTAAATGAGTGGAAGCCATTATAAACATGCACTGTCAGTGTGCTAACTGTTGCTTTAAACCATGTATGTGACTACACAAATGTCAGCATTCTCTAGGGTGAAGAGAGCTTCTAGGGAGTGGAGTTTTTTGTTTAGACTCCTAGCACTAAGCAGTAATATCTTCAGATTTTCTTGGATTTAATTTGCTATGTCACAAGTCTTCTCATTTTGGCATTGCCTTTAAAAGGTACTATGGGGAAGACAATGTTTTAGCTAATATTCAAAAGTCAAGATAGGAGATGTGCAGACCATCCCTGGCAAAGCAGAGTGATCTACTGGCCATCTTCTTCCAGACTGACAAATATTGCACCCCGCTTAGAATGACACCAGAAACTAAGCCAATTATTAAGGTCAGTCATCTTTTGTTCGTATTGTGGCATCATCGTTGGAGACGATAACATGCTGCTCGATCCTAGGCCCATACCAGCAGGGGAGACCCGTACATAGTTCCATGATGTCTATCTTCATATGATTTTTGGAGGTACATCTCAGGTCATTTACACTCGCATGGCCTATGACTGTGTCATACTGGTACTTGTGGTCCATTGACCTGAGTGCATGTATAATGCGGTGCATCCTAGCCCTTGATAAGCAGCTGACTGTGACTTTCACTTTACTCATCCTGGTAAGATGGACATCATTGTGTCTCCAATGACCAGAATTTTGTATTGTGTGGTATCTTGCATTATGGGCTTAGAAGTAGAGAGTCTGACATATGGCTGTATGTGATGATGAGGGTGTTGATTTGAAAGAGGGCATTTAGGACTGCTGATAGTATTTATTATGTGTACTTCATCTAGGTCTTCGAGGTTTAGAAATGTTAAATTAAAGTGCCTCATCATATGTCAGTCTGTATGTCTGCATTGAATTGTGTGTAATGGCACTGTAATGACCTTATTGAGATTAAGTACCTTTATGTGAGGCCTTTGTCTCCAGTCATATTGTGTAAATACAGCTGTCACATACTAGGGTCAGTTTCTTTGAGAATTAACTGTTTGTCAGTAAACATGAGGCATTTTCTACATTGCCGCAAGATGCCCATATCCACCAAACTGCTAACAGGAAAAGTAAGAAAGTTCATATACATGGCAATAGACAGTTTTTTAGTGATTAGATAGCTGGGGTGAGAATATAACGCATTGTCAAGAATATCCGGGTTTCAACTCTGGGGGCAGTGCTTGTCACTGCAAGCTAGTTGTCCTATGTCCAATTTGTATTGGTGAAATTTCAATCGTGCTTTTACAGGAAAATGTCACTTAAGGTGTGTCTGCCTATATAGGGCACTGTCAAACACTTGAGAGAAAATTAATAAGCAGAACCTGATGATTTATGGATGAAGCATTTAGGCAGATATTCCGAAGTTAGAAATAAATCGAGCAGTACTTACTGAAAATAAAGAATTAGCTTGTCTGGAGTGATGAAAACAGGGGAGCCGCTTGAATGAGTTCTGCCGGGTTACTGCTAGTGCTGGTCTCACCACAGCTTCACTCTGCTGGGATACAATGCCTCTTTGCTTCTTCTCTCACAGAAGCAAATCATTAGCACCAATTCCAAGATGAGAAGCAGGTCACAGCCTCTTTGGTGATCCAAAGACTTGTCCCAAATGATACAAGAGTCTGTAGGCTTTGTTTTAGCTTTTTCCTGGTAGATGCCCTGAATAACAACCAGACCAATCAGGAGCATGAAGCACAGATGCTCACTGCCCAACCAGAAACCATCAGGAATCAATGCCCTCTGCTCCTTCTCTTACCAGGAGAAAAATATAAGCACAAATAACAAGCTGGCACCTATGAAGTAATTACTAGGCTTTCCGGTGATCAGAAGTCTCCATGAAATAAAGTCCCCATGCTCCTTCTTTCACCAGGAGCAAAACAGAAGCATGAATCCCGAGATGCCTACTGAGAGGCAGAATATGGCCTCTCCAGTAATTAGCTGACTTGGAGAAGATGTTGCAGATTTTAAAGGTAAGATGGAAAAAATGGCTTAATATCCTAAGAGCTGCAATGTGCACTGTGCAGCTAGATATGAAATAGGGGCAACTAATCTTTAGCTATCTAAGTGGAGAGCCACTACTTTTAAAATATCAGGATAGATTGGAAGTGGGTGGGCATTTTGTATTCTGGTTCTATGCAATACAGTGGGATGGCCAATAAATTTAAATAGTTGAAAGGGACTGATTTCACAAAATGACCATAACAGCCAATGAAAGGGGAGAGGGAAAGAGATTTTGGTCAAATTTACATAAAGGGGGCAGGCAACTAGAAAGACAGTTGCTGTTAAAAACACAACAGCACCGGGATGGGCGAAACTTACTTTCTGTGCGACTCACAGTAGACAGAGCCGTGGTCTCTTCCTAGTTTAAATATGCAATTAAAAGCATAATACAAGTAAAACACAGTGTAAAGAAAATAAATCTTTGGCGATTTAGGTGTATCATCTTTAAAAGTGAACATTTTGTGATAATTTATCCTCTTTTGTCCTTTAAAGATGCCATAATAAAAGAAAGCCTAACACAGAAACTCTTCCTCAATGCAAGGAATGAATATATATTTACCCAAATGTCCCAAGTGATTTTTAGCCATCTATCCCTAAACAAATTCTTTATCCCTATCTTTTATTCCAGCTGCAATGACTTACCCCTTGCTTTCCCATTAGTCATCATATTTTTTATTTTCATTTCAATTTCATTTTCGCATTGCTGCAATGTGTCGGATCGTATGATATGTTCTTTTAAAATGTTATTATTTTATTTTTTTTTAAAGGTTGTTTTTTTGTTTCCCAGGTTGGAAAGAGAAATCAAAACAACGAAAAATCAGCTCACTTCTTCCGCTTCCCACTTCTCTAATCTCTAATCTGACAGTTGCAGCCAACACTGAAGACAGAGAAATGCTAGTGGAGGAAAAGACCAGACGCAGCCCAACCCAACAGCTGACAGCATGCCTGGAAAAAGAATGAATGAGCGTTGTGCGCACTTGCAAAGCAAACGCGCTGTCGGTAAAGGGTAAGTGCATACAACAGAACACAAGTGTGTTGTTCTTCTTAGATTTCACTGATAAACACCAGAAAAAAACCTGGGCTTTAAAGAAAACAATACATACTAAATAAAAACTTAACACATATACATATCCCATCAGTAAGCAACCCGGGTATTGTTGCTGAAAATGTGGTTGCGATAATACGTAAGTACCCATATTTTTATAAGAATTCAAATGAACGTTAGTATCTGTATCATAATCTGCTGTAATCCATTTTCCCATTTACAGAATGCCTCTACAAAGCATTTAGGAAAGCATTTGTCTTGAAAAGAAATTTAAATTCCCCTAATTTTGACTTATCTGTAAACAAAACAACCATTAGAGATCTCACCCAACAGCTCAAACTGTTCTTGGGCCCTTCTTTCCACAAAACAGACAAAAGTTTGCTTCTCCCCTAAACATTCTATGGCACCAATTTTTTTTCTAATTCCTACAACTCACATTTTCCCCACCAAATTAGTTACACAAAGATTTCTTGCACAAAAAAAAAGTTCATTTCTTCCATTTTAAATATTGTATAATTTCCATTTCAATAGAAAAAATATGCTATTAAGATTGTCAAAAAAACTCCCTCACTGTCACATCCCCATATAACCCTTGCATCACTAAATTCCTTGTTCATCTGTGATTAAGCATTAACTAGTTGACCCATAACAGAGCTGTGTAGTTTGGTTTAGCATCTGCAGTGCTACAACATAATCCAACAAGCCCATAAAAAGAAATTCCCATCAACCACCACACATACACATATAATGCACAAACAGACTTCATAATTTATGAAATCTGAAGTTAGTGGTCATCCGTGAGCACCATTAAGGGACAAAGTCCTTTATAACTCCACTTCCCAGGTCTCTAATAAGTGAAGGCCCAGATCTTCAGGAGTATAAACTGGCTACTTCACAATCAATAGAAATGTTTCTTCCATATTTGTCACAATCCCATATTGCAAATCTGTTCGTCCTTTTTACTGCAATTATGATGAATTATCTTTATATCAGTACCATTTTTGCTGCCTTCTCATTTAGCAATTATGAAAACCTTTCCAAGTAACACATTTAAGCCAGCCATGAACATAAAATATACCTATTTAGAAAATCAAATACTGTTTTTAGCGTTTAAGGTTCTTCTAAAATGTAATTATTTATGCAATACTATACACTCATATAAACATAAATATTAAAAAAAAACACTTTTCTTGCTTATTTACTTAGCTTTGTTAATGGGGGTAGAGCACTATTCTGCACATATGTTTAAGTTCAGCTCACTCTCTGCTTAAGTGACTTCCCTTGAGTTGCGCAGAAGGTAAACACAAGCTGAAGAAATCTGATTTTTGACAACATAGAGGGAAGAGGAATATGCTTTCATGGGCACATGGGCCAAATTGATTTTCCCTCATGTAGACCAAGAAAAAAACACCTATGTTTTAGGGAAGAGGTCTTGGGTTGCATGAGGGGAAATGTCTCTTGTACAGGCTGGGTGACATCCTTAAGAGCTTGTCCATTGCACATCTCACTGGGGTATCACTAAGTTTATGCTAGAATAATAAGGCAGAAAAAAAATAAAAAAGCACCCATGACAGTCTGAACAATGGGCTCTCCCTGTTGATGATTTGAATTTTCCTCATTTTTCCTTATCTATAAACAAAACAACCATTAGATATCTCACAAAACAGCTCAGACTGCTCCAAAGACCCTTCTTTCCCTATCCTGGTGATGCGGGACTAATGGGGTGATTTTCCATGGGATGAAGATCACAGTCAAGTAGGGACAAAGTGAACAATAAAAGCATTGGTGGTGTACTGCATTCCTAAGATTTGACAAAAGAAAGCATTTGGTAGTGTTTTTTTACTGTTTATGTATGCATTCGTGTGCCTATGCCTTGTTTGGTTGTTAACTGTGTTAGACCACTGACCCAGCTAGCCCATTAAAGGCAGGACAAATCCATGCTGGACATTGTTCAAGACAGAGGAGTTGCTAGCTATACTCACAGCCAGTGCTATCTCTGATGTGGTGCTTCTCCATATGTGAAGAAAAAAAATCTTCTCCATAATTACAAGACAAAAAAACTCACTCCTGCCTTTAATGCTATCAAACTGCTACAGTTTATTATAAACACAGAGTGCTAAAGCAATAACTTTTGACCAGAAATGCAACACCAGCATTTATTTCTACATTGCGAGTATGCACTGCATGGCAGTTGGCATCAGCCAGTCACACTCCTCATACTTTGTATCGGGGTGGTTACCCTCTTTGCACCACCCTAATTATGCATCTGGTTCAAGATATAAAGGATGGTTATGTAAGACAATAATTGCTTGTACACCTGTTTTACAAGATTCTGAATTGGAGGGAAAATAATTCCACATCACTAACAATCGGAAGATGATTGCTTTTAGATCCTTGAGTTGTATAATTTTCTAGTCAGAGTATATTGCTCCAATTTATGGTGAAACTCTAAATGCATGTAGGAAAAGTTTTGAGATGGTGGCAGTAGATTTTAAGTAATGTTTTTGGAAAAAAGGTATTGTTAGTGTGTTGGAAAGTACAATTCAGCAAGGAAGTTGTGGACTGTAGTAGTACTATAAGATATAGACCTAAAAAAATCTGGGCATATCAGCCAAGTGGATGAATTACTGGATTTAACATGTGGCAAGTGAGAAAGTGGGAAGGGGAAGAGAGGCATTTTACAATGAAGTGCTTTATGATAATTATTAGAAGGGAAGAGCATGGGGATTTGCAATGCGTTATGAGTAACTCCCCCTACATATACACACACCACCATCTGCATAAATTTATAGTCAGGCTTGAATTAATTGTCTAGAAACGTATTATAAATTCCTGAAATTGTACCTCAAAAATCAGCTTCAACTTTATCCATGTCTTTTGTAAGAAAATTCCAGTTACGACAGTAATCCAGCTAAAATAACAGACACAACTGAAAAATGAGTTACAAAAACAAAACAGTAAATAATCTAAAACATTAAATATAAAACACAGAAGGTTAAAACTAAGGCAGCAAAAATTCAGCCCACACAATTAAAAAATGAAATCTAATTACTAGGGTTTGAGTGATCATCAGAAGCCAGGCATGTTGGAACACTCCCAAAGCCACAGAGGCAAGAGGTTACTCAGGTGCATGACTTGCACTATAAAGGAGCTAATACTAAGTACTCCTATTTGGACTTCTGGAGTCACCAGCAGTCTGTGGAAAGGTGAGCTAAGCGATCCAGTGGATGCATCAAGTAGTAACATTTCCTTCAGGTAAGAGGGATCCTGATTATCGACAATGAAGCTAGCAAGACCTTCAGTAATGATAAAGGAGGCAGTTCAAGCTATTCCAGAATGCAGTTGGTTATGTCTTTAGGCTTTTCCCGGTTAGGGGTCGCCACAGCAGAACTCCGGTCCGCTAATGATTGGCAGCAGATTTTTACAAGCAGAGTTGCGGGCCTTGCCGCACAACCTTCAACAAAGGTACGCCCATCACTCATGTCTCCACACAGAAGATGCTCTAGCTGAGCATCGAACAGGGCAAGGCAGTAATGTATCCATAACATGAAGTAAGTCATCTGCCCAGCTGTGGAGTTTTCACCACTTGTAGACTTTCAGGCTCAGTGTTGATACATCCCATGTATGGAGTGATTGCAACTATGACAGAACTTGACCAAAATTCCACAAGAGAAAAAACCCAGTCTGCATGCCTTCAAAACTTTAATACGTGTTCATTTATGCAAAGAAGCCCCACAGGTATTCATGTTTAGATCATAAAAGTGAATCCATTATCACCTTTTTCAAAATAAGTGCTTGTGTGTTATATCTATGCAACTAAGTTGTACACAGTTCACTATTTCTTCTTTTGAATTAGTTTATCCATACTTTACATAAGTTGTAAATAGCAATTTCTAATTCACTCTCTTGTCTTCTGTTGGTTATGCATACTGTATCTAATTTTATTTCATTGTAAATGCTTCTACATTTATATGTAATATATGTTATTGACTTTCTACTTTTCTTTTAGGATTTTCCCAAACATTGCTCTCATGTATTTCTGTTAGCCTTTAATTATCTGTGTTATGACTGAAAATAGTCAACAGACCAGCTTACTTACCCTGTTAATACATTGTAAATAGAAAACATAATGATTTATATCCAGGTTAACTATAAGTGTACAGTCCCTTAGGTCACAGAAACTTGGTTCAGGGCTGCGGAGAGCACCACTGCCTTACCAGGCTATACCTCATTCCACAAATGAGGTTGGCAAAACTAAGGGTGGTGGAGTCTCTATCTTCATTAAGGGCAGACACACCTCCAGACTGTTTTACCAGCATGACACACTGAAATTACTCCAGGTGCAACTGACAGTTGGCAAGACAACCATCCAAGTTATAGCCAGATATAGACCCCCCCTCCATGGCTCAGGACACCCACCCCTCCTATCTGGACCTACTTGACACCATCAAAGTACCCTCTAACACCCTGATTCTTCGTGACAAACTACCCCACCATAGACTGGGTGAATTATACCTGCAATAATGCACTCACCCATCAATTCCTTGACTTCACCAACTCTAACGCACTAGACCAGCTGGTCTTATTCCTCACAAGGTGAAATAACATACTGGACTTGGTTCTCACCAACATGGGCAACCGCAGCACCACTCTCATAGTATGTTCTTCCCTGGTGAGATCAGATCACCGGTTTGTCTCATTCGAAGTTTCTATCCCACCTAACCCCTCCTCAGCTGTAACCAGGCTAAAAAACTTCTCAAAAGCTGAGTACAACCTTCTAAGGGAGGGTATCAGCAGATTTACATCATTGCCCCCCTCAGAGGATGCAGAAAACTATGCTGAACAGTACACCGATGCAGTATACAAGCACCTGTACAACTGCATGGACTCAGTCATACCCAACAGAACTAAAACCTGCTATTCAAGGAAACACAAACCATCCGCTATCAACAGGCTTTACAACAAAAGGAGGAAACTGTTGTCCAAGGGTAAAAAGGAACAAAATTCAAATAAAAAAAAACCACCCTCCTCCACCTCAACAAGCAAATTAGATAACTAGTGAAAAACTCCAAAGCCATTTATGTGTTGAAACTAGTCTCCAAAACAAAGGGAAATCACAAGTCCTCCTTCAGTTATGTTAGGAACTTCAATAGCAGAGCCCAAGTTTATTTCAAATTAGTACTTGATGGTACCACTTATACTGATCCTGCTAAGTTGGCCAACCTGCTAGCTGATAGGTTCAATGCAAACTTCACCCCCTCATTGCCACCCCAAAGGCCCAGTCGACATCCCCAATACTTATCCTGCACCTCACATCTCTGTTGATCATGTTAAAGGCCCTATCCATGGCAAAGAACACAGCTTCCATGGGACCTGATAGTACCCCAGACTGTATTCTGCACCATCTCCAGCAAGAACTAGCTTCGCCATTGAGCACCATATTCAACCACAGCCTAATTACAGGCTTCATTCCAGCAGAATGGTGAACCAACTTTGTCATCCCCTTGCACAAAGGTGGTGCCACTACTGACCCGGGAAACTATCGCCTCATTAGTTTGACAAGTCTGATCTGTAAAGCCATGGAGGGTATTATTATGGATCTCATAAGCAAGGACATAGGCAATCTCCAAGCACTGAACCCCACCCAATTTGGATTTGTTGGGGGGAAAATCTTGCCTATTGAACCAAGTTAAATTCTTTGAGACTGTCACCAAAGCCCTGGATGAGGGAAAGTCAGTACATACAGCTTACCTTGACCTGGCCAAGGCCTTTGACACAATCCTCACTCTCGGGCATCATCAAAAAGCTAACAAAACTTTATGTTAATCCCTATCTCATCAGATGAGTGGCCAACTGACTCACAGATATAACCCACAAGGTCAAAACAGGTGCCACCACCTCTGACAGCAGACCTGTCACTAGTGGTGTTCCCCAGGGATCTCTCCTGGCACCCCTACTGTTTGGCATCCACTTCTCAGAGATACTGGCAAAGACAAAAGGCCTGTGGCTGACCATGTTTGTGGATGACTGTAAGTTGGGTGCTGTCATTGATTTCCCAAATGATGTTAACAAACTGAAAGAGTGTCTCACAGCTACAAATAACTGGTGTCAAAGTTAAATTAAAAAAAAAATGGATTATCCTATCATTTGGCAAAAACAAGGCCCCAACTGATTACCACATCAATGGCAACCCTTATAAGTACACAACCTGTGGTGAGAGATCTGAGTACTTAGGTTGATAACAATCTCAGATTCGGCCATCATGTGGCAGCAGTGGTCAGAAAAGCCTTTTACTTGCTTCATCTCCCAAATAAAGGGATTGCATACAGAAAAAAGGAGATTATTACCTCTCTGTACTTCTGTTATTAGACTTATAATTGAGTATAATGCCTCATTTGGTATGTACCTCTCCAAACACCTGCACCAACTGGAAAGGCCACAGAAATGCCTCACAAAGAGAATCCATGGCCTACACCTGTCTTATGTGGACAGGCTTGAATCACCGCCACTCTACTCTGTATCATACTGATTGCTCAGAAGTGATCTGTGTGTTATCTACAAGGCAATATCAGACCCTGCCATACTAGAGATGCTCCATATCCATAAGTCTAACTCCTCACATATTACCCACTTGTTATGCCTAAATCTAATATGCGACAGCAACAAAACCTGCTGGAGAGACAGGTATGTCTCCCAGAAGCTGCCCTGTCTCTGGAATAGACTTCCCATACATGTCAAACAGAGTACCTCGCTGACCCTCTTTCAAGTGCAGCCTTGATGAGTGGATGGGAAACCACAAATTTGTCCTTGGGGTTTCACATTTGTGCCTCATTGACAAGGGTGACAGGTGCTGACTGGAGTTCTTTTTTGGGGATAAACTCTTGGATAGGCTTGTAAGGGCCCTGGACCATTAGCCTAGTAACCTCCTATGGTAATGTACAACCACAATCCCTTTGTAATGCAGAGACCTATAAATGTTCAGTTGCTATAACGTCCTAAACATTCAGTTTGTAGAGAAGAAACAAACTGCTTTGACTATTTTCTGTCATTTCCCAATTGAGACTTAAGGCAGGGTGAAGGAGGCAGTTACCCTGGGCACAACTTCTTTGGAGGGTGTGATCAGCAGGTGTTGAAGGTGTGGGACTGCAGTTCCCATGTTGATTTCTAAAGCTCCGAAGACCCCTTGAAGGGAATATCGATAACATATTTGCAGTCATGGCTGAGGTTGCCATTTTTGCTATTCTAATTCTGAAATGACTGGTGTGACATTTCATAAGAACTACATAGGGCAGCAGATGACTTGGCTATACCTCTGGACACAATAGTTAGTTATGTATGTATATACATTTCTATCTTAGGAAAAGCAGGCATAACGGAATATTGATGATCTAGTTGCAGTTAACAGGGAAATCCTTTAATCAAATATCCGTGACCTCTGTTTTCATAGTTATTCGGTATTTGTAGAATATAAATGTTCAGTTGCTATGACGTCCTAAACATTCAGTTTGTAGGCAGTGTTTCAATACTAGTACAAGAAAATGTTCCATTTGGATGTGGGAATATTATCTACTTATAGAAGATGTGATAAACCTTGAGCTAGATATAAAACTGGTGATCTTTCACAAGTACATTCTGCTGTAAAGAAAATTTACTTTAATATAATGGGTAACTGCTGGTGAACATCATCTGGATTGCATGTACAGTTTAACAGATTTTTGGCAGCCCAACAGAAGGTCTCTTTTCACTGAAGGTGACCTTACTTTAAAGAATGGTAGCTCACACATCTGAGGACCATCTCAATCATGAAGGGAAAAATTGAGTGATTCAGCGTAATTTCCTTAGAAGTGTGTAGTTTCGTCCATGTCTTTCCAAGTACTATTATTGCACTCAGTAGCCACCAGACATACAATTGCACATCAGGGTGCAGGGTTCAGGCAGGAGGCATGTACCCTGTAGAGTGGGGGGGGGGTTCTTAACTTTGTAGTGCTTTACATAACCTTCTGTTAGCCAAAAAGGGTAGGTAATTAGAGATTCAAGAAACTTTATATGGAGATCATTCAGACTTGAATTTAATGGATAGTAACATCCCTGATGTGGTCTTCTACCTGAAATAAATCACAGGACACTCCATAAATGACAAAACTAGAGGGGAATAACTGACCATTCAGATGGTAAGTAGGCTGCTGTAGTCTGACAGAATAAAAATCAGCTTTGGGATTATTTAGTGTTTTTCAGCAAAACATGTGACATACGAATTTGTTATAACCCCATCTCCTTGTCTAGAGCAATGACAACGTTAAGTAATATTTGTGTTATGTGTTTTTAAACGGACTAAGCAGGAGTTCAGTTCTATAAGAATAAAACCTGCCGAATTTATAAATTATATGTGTTTACAGTTTCAGTTAGTATGCAACGTTGTGTTTTTGTTTGCTTTATACAAGAAGCTTAACATAACGTTCCTTACTAAATTCCATGTTATGAATGTCGATCATACAAAGCTATTGGCAAAAAGTTAGTTTCTTGGCAGTTTTCACACTATTTAAAAAAAAAAAAGTTTAATTTTTTGCCAGCGTGTGTAAAGTGACACCAGTGGCATTTACAGTATGCTGAGAAGATATTAAAATATGATGTCTCAATACCTGCCAGTCAAGACGCCAGCTTATTTATAACACTTCAGCCTACCTGCCAAGCATATTAAATGATCTTTCTGAGAAATGACACTGGATTGTTTCTCCAGGCATAAAAGCTAGTAGTACAATATCCACTGAAACATTTATTTTTCAGACATGAGATAATCATTGTCACAGATAATTTTTCTGCTTTCAGTTTCTCTGCTGAATTATCTGCTTATTGCATGGTACTACTGAAGCCTGGGGCAAATTAGCTGAAACCATAGCCTGTGGGATTAGTAAATTGTATCCCAGTTTGATTCTCTGTATAAATAGCAAAAATCATTATAATCTGTTGCATTTATTATGTGGCTTCTCATCGAATGTGTACAAATCATGAATAAGTAGGCCAGCAATAGTGGTCATGACCTGTCACCTATGCCAAAAACTTTGTAAGTGTTGCAATGTAGATTGCCTTGACAGGATGCTTTTATGTTTATCAGTCTTTGATGCTTCAGAAGTAGACAGGAAATGCCCTATATAGATTGGAAAAATTTTTACACAGTCCCCTCCCAACCAACTGGTAACGTTAACAGCATTTTCACGAAAGACCCTTTATTCACCCTGGAAGCAAATATGTTGACACCGGGCCGACTTGTCCCACCACTCATTTCTGTTACAAATGGATAGCACTGTTTTATCTCACAGGGATGTATGAGGTGCTAAAAATGGTCACAAGCAGTGACTGAGCAGTAATATGAGGACATTGGTGCTACACAGACATTAACTTCCATGTTCTGTTAAAGCCAGCAGTGAAGCAATCTACACGTTATGAATACAGAAAATGATCTATACCAGCCATCTTTAGAGGTATGTAGAGAAGGTGTCCGTTGATGGTATGAAAAAGAATTACCAGTTAACTGCAAGCCAGAACATTCTAAACCAAGTCCATGCCAACATAACAGTCAAATGTAACACGGCGTATGGTATCTGCTTCTCTGTCAAGTCAGAACAAAAAATAGAAACCTTTTCCTTTAAAGTTGCAAATCTCACCAGTTTAAACAAGTCTGAATATATACTTTGAACATACAAACCTAATTATATAATGAGCTTTCTAAGTTTTATGAGATTTTTACCAGCACCATATGTACCATATACTCCCTACTACATAAGTGGCTACATCTAGCAGTCCCCACTACAGCTAAATATAATTAAATAACGGAAAACACTTGTAAGGCTCTATAGCACATCACAATCTATCAATATTAAAGAGACTATAAAAAAGATCAGCAAAAAGCTAAGAAACAAAAATCAGAAAGGTCATTGCAAAACATGAATTAAACTAATATTAGAAGGCAATTCTAAGTACAGATCTTTCTTCAGTTACATTTGAAAACAAGAAACATTACCCACCAATGCTCTGAATTAATTCTAAAATGCATTACCCATACTTAAGTAAAGGTATAGCCATCTTACTTGCTGAAAATTTTTTCTTCAAAAAGCTATTGAAATTCCACAAATCCCCATATCATGTACACATTTAGGATCATTATACAGTAGGTCCTGTCTGTGCTATCAAAAACTAAAAGCTCTTTCATGGGACCAGATAATTTAGCTGGATGGCTACTAAATATTAACAAACATAACTTTAACTCCCAATGCACTTGTTTAACAAGAGCCTAGCCACAGCATATGTCCCTGAGGTGTAGAAAACATTGGTTGTAACATCATTTCACAAAGTGGGCCTTACAACTGACACTGGGAACTACACAACTATCATTCTAGCTAGCCAAACTTGCAAGGCCATCGAACATGTATCTCTGACATCATAAATTATGATATTCAAAACCCCCTACATCTGGATCAGCTGCAGTTGTTTAGCAAATGTAGGTCATGACTAGTTATTTTTGTTGATTTCTTTGAAAAGATCACAATGCTTGAATGGGAATTGATTCAATACACAAAGAATATCTGGATGTATCCAAGGCACTTTGCACTAAACCATGCACTGGCATTGTAGTGGAGCTAAAAAACTTCAAGCTTCCCCTTCGATTGTTAGAAGGATTGCTAATTGACTGTAAGATGCAATCCAGTTAATTAACATAACAGACCTAACTTCAGAAAAAGAGAAAGTAACTAGCAGAGCACCCATTGCTCGGCACCTTCTTTTAAGTATATCTGTTTCCAAGCTCTGTACTTTAAGCCCAGGCCTACGGCTGACCAGCTTTGTGAGTGATGGTAAACTTGATGTTATTACTGACTACAGTCCAGATGTAACATTGCTATGGCAAGAACTGATTCTTACAAATGGGCAAGGTACAGAAAACGTGATTAAAGTGAATTGAAAAAAGTGTTATATTGTCACACTTGGGAAACACTCCTAATCTACAACTTGTAGTTCACTTATAATATCTAGTACAAGCAGACATAGTAGTCTGAGATTTTGACACTGGGATCAACAAATCCCTCGCCTTCGACCATCAAAAAGTAACAGTAATTAGGAAATCCTTATATCTAGCCCAATTAATGTCTACAGATATTTCACCCAGGAAAGAAGAACTAAGTCTATACTTAAC
Organism: Protopterus annectens; assembly: GCF_019279795.1. NCBI lineage: Eukaryota > Metazoa > Chordata > Ceratodontiformes > Protopteridae > Protopterus > Protopterus annectens. The sequence goes on from NC_056743.1 coordinate 540,601,206, forward strand.
CTCAATTTGACAAACTTTACAGAGTAATGTCACTTCAGCACACATCTTACCAGACATTTGTACAGCAAAAAGGAGCTTCCTAACTAAAAAAAAAAAAAAAAAATACTTAGGAGGGTGGCCTAATGGTTAAGGTGTTTGCCTTACAAACACAAGGTGCAGGGTTTGAGTCTCACAAGGGATAATTGGCTAGGCTTACAATGGCTCGCAAGGGCAGTTAGCCTAGTATGAACCTATGAACTATGAACTTGTCTAAATTTTCTTAGCTGCCAAGACTAGCTAGAAGCCCTATGTTTTCCATTCTTCTACTCAATCATTTATGCATCTGTAAGGCAAACAGTTCTTCAAATACTGAAAGTAATGGTCTTGACTTCCACCAGCACATAAATGAAATCTGGCAGAAGGACAAATTTCACCCATTTCTGGAACAAATTACCTTTACATATTGAATAGAGTGACTCCCTCACATCCTTCAAAAGGAACCTGATTGACTGTCTACCAAGTCTTCTTTGGACTGATGTGGCCTTCCTGTAAGTGGGAGATACAGCTTCAAGTTTGGTATCAACAAGATACAAGTAGTTTCTTGGTTTACGTCCCTGCTAACTCCTATGAGTCTATGGATATAAAGGAAGGAGCATGGATTATTTGGGTGGCATGCTGTGCCACAGTAGGGCTCAAACCCAAATTTGTGGATGTTTGTGACTTGTGTCACATGTCACAGCATGTGGTCATAGAGCAAGATCAGTGGGAAGTAAGCACATGGTAAATGCATTATGATGAATAACTCCGTTCTGTGAATCTCAGAATGTTGAAAATCAGAATTCAGAGGCTGTATCATAGGCAGCATAAGTCACATAACAAGATTGGATATGGCATGTCCCTGGCAGTTGACAGCATTTAATGAACTTGCATACAATGCAATGTGTCACAGATATGAATGATCCATGAGTAATGCTTGCATCTTATAGACATGCAGAGGAAGTAATCATGCGCAAACATGCACATCTGTAACAGAAATGCATGTTAAATTGCATCTATCTATCTTTAACAAAGAGAACATCAGGTCCATTTGCACAGCTGTTGGGCATCCATCAGATAGCACTCTGTAAGAAACAGAGGCCATACAGCTATGCAAGCTTGCACCATTTGTACCATATATAATATGGTCACTAACAAAGGAAGTTATTGTAGTTGCTGCCACCACTGTGACATGTAGGTTTTGAGGCACCACTGTAGGGCCATGTGCAAATTCTGCATTACAAGAATGCTAGATTTTTTTCAGTAACTAGTTGTTGCGTGTGCATGTCAGTATTGCCCAATAAGTGCAGTTGCTCAAGTGCACATTTCTTTGTCAGTATGCCATCATCCTGCATTCAGGATTGCAAAGACTTAATAATGAATGGCTAAAATTGCCAGTTTGGCAGCAATTAAGTAGAGAGGGGCACTATGTTTAGCAGACAAAAAGCAATCAATTAAAACATTTGACTGTAATATTGTTTGTCACAGTATAAATTCATGTAAATGTATTGTGTGTAGACAGCACATACTGGTGTCTAATTATTTCTATATAATTGTGCTGCTACTGGTGGATAGAATCACATTAGAGAACCACGACAGATTGCTGCTAGCTATATTTTTATCTGTAACTGCATAACTGTTTGGGGTTTCTTTTCTAATGTTCTTCCAATTGGCTCAGTATCTGCATATACTAAGTATTTGCTGCATGGCATTGTCCTGCAGCTATTTGCTCAGTGTGTTTTTTATAATCTTTATAATATATATTTACCATCTCAAAGTACTTACTCCCCTCTGTACTCTTCTTTTCTCGACCTAACACCACTCTTAAGTATTCAACTGCGGTACCACCTTTATCATTCTTATAAGAAAAGCGCAGTCCGGGTCTGAACTGTCTGCAAACAGCTAAAGTTAACTTTGAGTATGTGTCTACCTGTTTGAGCCAATATTCATTTTCCCCTGGAGAGCACTCTGCTTTGGCTTGTAAGCAGCCCCCCACCCCCACACACACAGACTCATCTTCCACTTTCTCTCTTATTCCCTTCTGTTAGCAAATAGTATCCATAACTGATCAATACTGTGTGTTTGTTAATTTAAGCTGACACCACAGTAGCCTACTGATACAAGGTTACCCTGTTTTTCCAACTGAGAAATGGTTAAGAAATGACTTACAGTTTCAGAGCAGTCCTTGGTCAAATCTGATTGTTTCTTAAACACAAATTTGTCTTTGCTTTGGCTCATTAGCAGCAGTACAAAGAACTGCCTGCTCACACCCTTGTTCTCCCTCTCCCCCTTCCCTGTTTATTACCTTAAGCTAATCCCAAAGTTAATAAATATTGCCTGTGGCAGGCACCATTTTAAAACCACAACCACCCTTTGTTACTATCATATGTTCATTTATCAGTTTACTCTGTTACCTGATTATTTCCAGCCCCCTCATAAGAGCAACTAACAGAGTCTCTACCCACTTTGCTCCCCACCCTGCCCCCTATTACCTCTCGCCCCCAGTGGTCCTACCTTTATTACACTCATGAACCCCTCCCATCTTTCCAATATCCAACCACAACGCTAACCCAACACTACCTCCTCCATCTTCCCACTATCACACCTTCTGAACTAACATGTACAAGCATACCTTACCTATGCTCACTGCATGCACTCTCCTTGCATATCTTGCATCCTACCAAAGCTCCATCATTCCCCCACTCAACCACTACCACTGTACTACTACTACTCACTCCACCACTCATGTCTCACCCTCACTCAGCTCCCCTCCCACCAACTCAAGAACCATCCCTAAGCACCCCCACATATTCTACCAACTATATTACTCAAACATAAAGCATCCCTACAACTTAACATAGTAACCCTCCCACCATACCTATTACCCACAGAGCACAATCATAAAGTTTCCCTAATAAGCAAACACATTCAAAAACTGAGAAAACTAATAACCTCATGCATATCAAAACTAGCCCTAAGTGGAGACATCCACCCCAACCCTGGCCCTACCATCTCCAACCCCAATCCTCATCATCAGACTAGAAACCACAACTTCTCCCATATCACAGCCAATAGAAAGCCAAGCGACTTCCTTCTAAGCCTAAATATTAGAAGTATATCCAACAAAGTCCATGAACTCCATGCCACCATAGACTTGTACTCCCCAGATATAGTCATCCTGACAGAAACCTGGCTAAAACCTCACATTACAAGTGAGCAAATCCTCCCTACCGGTTACGGCATACTAAGAGTAGACCAGCTAAACAAAAAATGAGGTGGTGTAGCTGTAATATTTAAACAGCATCTGAACATCCAGGTCTTAAAATCATCAGCTCCACACATAGGTGATAAAGAAATAATATATACCAACCTCAAAATAAACCAAAACAAAACCATCAACATAATTGGATGCTACTTCCCACCTGGCCAAAACATCCCTCCACTAGAAAACCTCCTTAGCTGGTCTACCCACAATCTCCCCCAAGAAACTATCATTTTAGGTGATTTCAATATTGACTGTCAATCCTGTTCTGGCAACCATCCAACCCATCATGTAAACCTTCATGGCTTCATCCAACTAGTCAAGTCACCAACCAGGATAAATAAAAACTCCAGCAAGCACACTACCTTGGATTGGATACTAGTCAGTAAGAGCCCCCATTCATATATAACAGGCTGCTTATCAGGTAGCCTCAGTGATTACTCCCCAACATTCCTACTCAAAAACTACCCATACCAAGCTAAACATGTCATCTACCATCAAATACTAAACTTTAACCCACTCACATTCATCTCATCCCTCAAAGAATGTAACTAGCATCCTCTAAAGTACCTCAGTCTTGATGACACAGTTGAATTTTTTAATACTACTTTCCTGAGCATCCTTAATTACCATGCCCCCATAAGACTTTCCAGAACCAAAGCACAACCCTCCCCATGGCTAAAGAAAACCACTAAGTCAAAAATGAAAACCAGGGATATAAAACCTGGGAGCACTGACGCAAAACCAAAACCCCCTCAACTAGACAGAAATTCCTAGAACTATGCAATAGAGTCAAAAAGCTAATAAAACAGGACCCATTCCAATACTACCAGTCTGCCCTAGACTCCTCCCAACACAGCCCCAAACAATTCTGGTCCTCCATAAACTCCATCCTCCACCTAGATAAAGTCAGTACCCCTCCTCCTAACATCCCTCACTCCTCCAAAAATATTGCTACCTCATTCAACACACACTTCATACAAACCATACTATCACTAGCTAAACAATACAACCCCCCCCTCCAACCCACACCTTCAACTAGTACTCTACCCACTGCTTTCTCTTTTTCTCCTGTACCTACCTCCAACATAAAAAACTCTTAACTAAACTTAAGCCCACCAAATTAGCAGCAGACAACCTCCCAAGTGAATACCTACAAATCACAGCTGATGCTCTGGCCTACCCAGTATCCATCTTGATTAACCGATCTCTGTCAGAAAGTTACATTCCCACACTGTGGAAAGTAACACATATAATTCCCCTCCACAGAACTAACCAATTACCCCCCCATAGCTATTCTCTGTCCACTCTCCAAAATACTAGAGAGATGCATACACTCTCAGGTCTCAGACTACCTCCTTACTAACAACCTCCTTTCCAATACTCAGCATGGTTTCTGACTAAAACCATAGCACCACCACTGCCTTACTCTCCTTTACTAACACTATCCTTCAGCATAAAAACAATGGCTATCTCTCCTCTGCTACTTTCCTAGACCTATCTAAAGCATTTGATATGGTCCCATACAAACAATTCATCTCTGTCCTCAATAACCTATCCTTCTCTCAGTCAGTCACCCACTGGTTTCAGAGTTACCTGTCTGACTGCCAGCAATCCATTGTATGGCAGAATGACATATATCCCCAACTATCTGTCTCCGTAGGGGTTCCCCAAGGATCCATCCTTGGACCCCTACTCTACTCTGTTTTCACCAATAATCTAGCCTCTGCCACCAAACATGGCACACTCATACAATATGCAGATGACTCAACCATCATCTGCTCAGCCCAGTCCCTACCCAAACTGCAAAGAGTCACACAGGAAGCCTTTTCCTCTGTTGAAACTTGGTTATCTGATGCCCAATTAATACTCAACCCTAACAAAACTAAACTACTCATCTTCCAACCCACCAAACATACTCAAAACAGCTCTCACTTTAACACCACTATATACCCAACTGAACACACCAAATTGCTAGGAGTGGAAAGAGACAATAAACTAAACTTTGACATTCACATATCCATGACCATAAAAAAAGTTGACAAAAAACTAGGAGCGTTATACAGAAATAAGCAACTTCTCACCAAAGCAGCAAAGATTTCAGTAGCAAATTCCCACCTTATCTCCACCCTACTTTATGCCTCTCCAATATACACCAACCTAAGGCAATGCAATCTAAACAAGCTAGAGACCTGCTACAACAAAATAGCCAAATTCGCCACAGGGGCATCCTACCGTAGTCACCACTGTCTCTCACTTGCTGAACTGGGCTGGCTTGAACTCCCTCCCCTCCTTCAATGGTATCAACTCTCACTCACTCACAAACTAGTAAACCATCCACTAAATGTCCCATCCCTCCAGAATCTACTCCAACCCTATCACACTACCAGACCACTAAGATCCAGCAACAAAAATCACTTGCAGATCACTAAAGCCAATAACTCTGCTGGTGAAGCACTATTCTCTTGCGCCATAGCCAAATCATGGAACTCTCTCCCACCCACAATTACCTCTGTACCATCATGCACCCACTTCAAAACTTTACTAAAAGCGCACCTAAAAACATGCTGGCTATGCCCTTGCAACTCCCACTCTAATATCACCCACCCCATCCAACCACTGCCTTTCTTTCCACCCCACTAACTACCTTGATTATAGCAAGCTCAGATGCTCATTTGCCTAGTACTTATTATACAGCAGGAACTTCTTATTGTAACATTCATTAATGTTTGTTATGTACTTCGCAGATAAAGATTGTAGTTGTCTACTGATGTACTATATTCTTCATCTGTAAATATGTTTGTAATTAATTGCTATGTTAAATTGTTAATTGCTATGTAATTCAATGTAACTACTGTCTGTTTATTTTAACTGTGGAGCTTTTCTCCCCGGGCCTCCACTGAAAATGGACCTATGGCCAGTCGGACCCTCCCGGTCAACAAATGTAAATAAATAAATAATAAAGAAAAACATATAAATTCAATGTTATTCTAACAACAGCTGCACTCTCCATCACAAAGTATAACTAGGTGATGTACTTTAGTTTATTTCATGATTCTGCATTTATGAATTGGAACTTAAGAAACTTGTCTGTGAAACAGAAATGGCCAGTTACCAACCATTGCACCCAAGTGCTACACCAGTCAGAGTACTGAAAAATAAAGCTTAATTTCTACACTTGGTATGATCCATCTGCTTAATTTCTATACTTGGTATGATCCAGCTGCTTAATTTCTACACTTGGTATGATCCATCCTGCTTATATTGCTTTGCTGGAACCAGTTTATGCTTCCATTTGTATCATTCTTGATCATTTAAATGGCAGTGTTTGCCTAGTCATTCAAACAATCTTGATTCTTGCTCACTTCATGGAACAGTTGGATAAATCCTTGACTATGACCCTGGTTACGTCAGTCCCCTTAGTGAACAAAGTGCTGCAGGATTTGTCAACGTAGTGGAGAGAACTTGAGGTGGATTCTACTTGTGCAGAGCAGGGGAAGACTTGGAGGTATCTGTCTGAGGTTGTATCCTCCACCTAAAACTTACAGTGGAAAATAGAGATGCATGAAGGTGTCTGCCTTCAAGGTTCTGGGATTACAATGGTTTTGTTACTTCCTGAAGCAGATAATAAATCCTCTCAGAGCATCACTTTATGTCCACTCCTTGGGTACTTGTTGCATGTGCAGGAGACTGCTAGGCTTTAAAAAGCATTTTAATTGAGGCCTGGATGAACGCTGCACTGTTTAAAAGTAAAAAAAAAAAATGAATGACATCAACCCAGGAAGTGGTTTAAAAACTGGTGGGTATGAAGGTAAAAATTACTACCCCAAAAAAGATAACAGTAGTATATCTTTCCTTAAGTAATGGATAAGGTACAGGATTTAAGCTGTTGGATGCAAGTTTACTAAGGAGGTTCACAGGTCTGCACAAACTTGAAGATTTCTTTTGACTAAAATCACTGCATTGGATTGCTGTGATGCTTGAACACATGTTGGCATAAATGAAGATACACACCTAGGTGCTCCATAATTGCCTGTGCTTGCTGAATGATGCCACCATTTATAGGATCTTTAGCGTAAACATTAGCATAGCAAACCTGTTTGCAGTCATCTTAGCATTCTGCCGCAGAACTACCTCCTCCAAATATTGCATCAGCAGGCTAGCAAATATGTCCATAACGACTGGCATGTTTATTTTCACGAAAGAGGTATACCAAAATAAGACACTGGGCATCACAGATTTTTATGAATGCGGGATGTGCCATTACATGGTGAGAAACGTAGACATTCATATGTGCAGCGCCATGTATGATAATCAGTGAGTGATCTGTATGTCATCATGCAGTTTGATAAAAATAGATTTGTAGGTTTTGCCTTTACTTGTCAACAGATCGAATGCAACAGCAACACTGTGCCTGTGGATGGAAATAAGAACACAAGATAATCTATGATGCCTTTTATTAGTGCCTCCATGACATCAGTGTATCTTCATATCACTAAGGAATGATGCTACCTGGTGTCTGCAAGTCAAAAAGAACCATGTGAACTGTGCCAACTGTGTGTGTCAGTGCTGTCATCTGATCAATACCAAACAGTGCTGTAGTCACTGCGTGATATTATCTATGATCCTTGGTCCAGTTCAAGAGTGGTCATTGGTGTATTTAGTGACAAGACCATTTTATTCCTTCCCCTGTCTACAAGAACCATCAAGATCATAACAATGGACATCGTCATTAGACAAATATGGAGAAAAATATATATGATTTGGCAAATATTAAATAAATGCACAGCATAATGCAGATTATGTACCACACAGAGCATAAAGCAAAAAATTTACTTAAGGGAGCAAATAGTACATAACAAAAAAAAACGCAAGTAGGTTGTCAAACCAAAACCTACACTAAAGGATGAAAATACATCATAAACGGTCCGCCCAAAACCAAATGTTTAATGTGATAATAGCTGAGCACATATGCAGCTTAAAATAACTTGCACTTCTATCCCAAACACCAATGAGACATTCTCAGATCAATTAAAAAAACTAAATACAAGCATTTCCTTTGCATCAAATAATCCACCTCACAAAAAGTAAATACATGGAGTTGTGGACAGTGAAAATGCAAACTCTGAAAAATACTGCTAAATTTCTTCTTCATGATTAACCTTAGAGATTTGAAAGTTGTCCTATGAACAGTTGTATCATAGGTTACCAGAGAAACATTACTGTATAAATATACACCTGCCAGTATGCTGTCTTGATCACTCACTCCTATCCTCCCTTGTAGCTTATTACAAAATGTTAGTCTATCTGCCAGTAGACAAGAAGCCTGTGGTATCTACTTAGCAAAGCAATGGAAGAAACTCCTCACAAGTCACAATGTGCCATGAAGCAAGCCTTCATAATGGCTATCAAGTCAGACATGACCAGTTGCTTATGCCAGTAGTATAGAAGAGATAAATCCATAAATATGGCTGAGTTGACCAGGTTCGGGCAGTTTGGCATGCCCATTCTGAGAAGACAGGACATACATATGGCCTAAATATTGCATGTGATCACTGGCAGAGTCTTGAGTATTACTGGAGCTGCTGTATTTAAGGTGTCAGGACTCTCAGGTTTAGTCGTATGAGATGTGGATGAGTCGCCACTGATCCCGCTGGAGAACGGGGTGAGAGTGAGGGAGGTGTGAGGAATTAAGTATGAACACGCCCTTGCAGCATTGTGATGCTAATCCAGCTACCACAGTGCCCCTTCAGGCCCCATACATTGGTCAGTATTAGCCTGGGAGAGGCTTAGGTGATGTGAGTAGCCCCAGTGGGTGTGTAAAGGTCCTGAGAGCTTCCAGAGGTCATCAGTCGGAACCACAAAGAGAAGAAAAAAGTTTTAACTAAATAATATGTGTTGCAACTGCATGATTATTTGAAATCACTAACTTTTCAGTGATGTTATGCTTTCCTTTTTCATTTTTGTGCTGGCTTGCATGTATGTTCTCCGTCATAAAGATGCTTATACATAGCTGTTGATATCACAGCAGGCTGGTATGCAGATCACTTTACTTTAAAGCTAACTAGTATCCATCCATTCATCTTCAACCCCTTTTCCCATTTTGCACATTGGATCGGGGTGTCACAACAGTGGCACTGATCTAAAGCCAAGGTTTACATCATTAGAGTGGCTAACCCTGCCACTGTAGTTAATATGTACCAGTCACTTGCACCTATAGCCAATTTAGTGTGTCCAGTCCACCTACTGCATGCCATTGGAATGTGGGAGGAAGCCAGAGCACCCAGAGGAAGCCCACAAGACTGCAGAAAGGACACGTAGACTTCAAACAGAAGGCACTCCAGCCAAGAATCGAACAGGAGAACCTCTTAAATGGTGACGATGCTAACCACTGCACCACCGCGGCCACCCTGAAGCAAGCCATATGTTAATACATAAAACTACAGAGTGATATGCTTCCTATTAATATTGATAAGTAAGATTGCTATATTGTGTGAAACTAAAACACAAATGGCCACAATTTATTTTCCTTGCTTAGATTCTTTGCCCCTTTTTTTGCCATTTAAATACAATATGATGTTTTGTTTCTTGTGAAATTTTAAAATGTTTTATGTTGCTAATCCTGATCAAAGCATTTGAAGCAAAACTTTACACTTCCACTTAAACATCTGTTTCCCTTCCTCCAATCTGTTTACTTTTACTGCACATAATACCATCCCAAGGTTGCTTTAATTCTATATTATACAACAGGACCCTGTCTGTATTAATTCTACCATCTACAAAATATGTAGAATGTACTTATTGTATTGTGCAAAGTACACCCTTCCTTAGCATGTTTATAATGACATTTGTCAGCAATTTTAATCCTAAAGCATGCAGCAACAATTCACTATCTGCATTAATTTTTACATTTCACCAGATATCATTTATAGCCTGTATTAATTTAAATAAAGAAGGCCATTTTGCTATATGCTGCTAAATCACTACATAAGCACTGACAAGAAAACAACAAGAACGGGTAATGTTAGTGACTGAGTTTTGTAATGAAACCCAGAAAATAAATTCACTCCATGCACTCTGTGGACAGTCACTTAAATGTCCAACACAAGTCATATGGAAACACTGCAGCCTCTCACCTAACATAAGGTGGATCTTAGGTGGATCCTCTAGAACTTGATCATAGAAGAAGAGGTTGTGCCCTCATGTCAGTGGCTTGGCCCTGCATAAAACTGTATTCAATGCATCAACTTAGCTTTCAGCAATGTGTGCTTGTGAACATATTTGGCAAATGGAGGAAAAACACTGCGTCAAAGGGGAATAAAGCCTTTTCTAAGCACCATGTGACACAGACTCGGTTTCTTAGGTGTCTGGGGTGCTGACAGGGAGGGCTGGATGGGTTTGGCAATTTCTGGTGGGAAGACAGTCATCTAAATGCTCCATGCTTGGAGGTATGGTCCCTAGAGCGGAGTGGCCCTGGATATAATAAGTGAATGCAGATGAACAGGTATACCAAGGGGTTGGTCAGACATGGAAAAAAAATCCCCTAGTGGAATTAGTCATTGTTATGACAGTCCTCCGTAGCCCTTAGGTGTTGTAACAGCCCCAGACTTAAAACAGAGATGGGGGCAATAGAAAGGGCTTTTGTGGGTCAAGTGATGGATGTAGATACTGCGTCAGCTGAATAGAAAGAAACACAAAGGGGGGGGGGGGGGCACATTTGGTAAACATGTACCAGATTTACTGATGTGAATTAAGAGCAGCAGTCTATGTTGGAACACCAAAACATGTCGGATAGAGAGAAAACTCCCATAATCACTAAAGCAGTTAGACATGAGTAAATCAGAACAACTCTTTGAACATTGAGAAACAAATGTCAGATGACATTTTGGTAAACAAAAGGGAATTCTTTTAATGCATTTTAATAAAAAAACAAATGAAGCCATCCAACATTTGGAAGACTACAAACCACTAACATGAAGAAAAACACTTTGCAGAAAAGGATTCACTAGGCTTTATTCTTGTACTGCGAGCGCTAATACATTTCAAGGATATGATTGCATAGTTACAAGCTGACAGAAAATCTTTAAATTAGTTTTCATTGAAGAACAAGATGTCATAACAAGTAAGAATGTTGGGCGTTAACATACCAATACCCAAAATATATTCAGACAAATAAAAAAAAAATGCATCAACATCAATAGGTAACCTCCCTCTAATCTGAGACAAATGGCATCCTTTAATGAATCCTCTACTATTACAAAGATAGGTATATGAAACATTAGGTAAATGTGGCAACTTAGGTTGAACCCAGCATCACCACCTCAGTTAAAGGAACATAACCTCTATCAATTCAATTTTAATGCTCAGAGCAGCAAAATTGTTATTACTACAGCGTAACTTTATTTGATGATTATAATTCTATATAATAATTATTATTAGAAAAATTATTTAATACAAAGACACCTATTCTCTACATATGTACACCGTTTTGGTATTTTTATACATTTATACTGGTTTGGCACTGGACTGGAGAGTTAATTTCTCTAGTTGGTTTAATTCAAAAGTCAGTTTTGGATCTGGTATTTATGTTCAGGTTTAGAAATAGTCACAAATACTTAATTGATGTCTTTAAGCAAAGTTTTTGATGTAGGTTTCTTTAAATGATTATGACAACTAATTCTTTACTTAATTGTCTGACTAATTTAATTAATCTGAGCATATAAAGTGTGATTGCTCCAACAACCATTCAGTTCTAATAAAGTCCATATTTGATTATGAATGAAAGCTCTTAACTGACTTTGTTGGGTTAATTCAAACTGGTTGGGCTTGTTGAATTCAGTAAATACTTCAAATGTTAGACTGATTACTTTTGACTGTGTTTAGTGTCTGATTTTTAGATTTTTGTGGTCTAGATACACCAAAGTGAGCCTAACATTTGGTTGTCTGTGTTTCAGGATGCATGATATTATACTCTGTGTTTTCTTTTGAGCGTAGTTTTTTGTGGTAAACACAAGGTCAAGCTAAAGCTTCTTGTGTCAAATCACACTCTACTGTGAGTCAGTTTGAAGTAAAGTTTTATGGTGTTGCGAACTGCATGTACAGTCTCTTCCTTATACATTATGACAATGTGTATATTTTCAGGTGCACATATATTAAATGACATCAGAGTGAACTAGGTTTCCTGACATGATATTGGAATTAAACCTATTTGATATCAGAAGCTAAGTTTTTGTCCCACTTTGTAATTCGTCCCTTTTGACATGTCTTTGGCTCTTAGCTATTTCTTCAAAAAAGTTTGGACATTATACAGAAGCAGTGTAAAACAAAAGTTTATTACTTTTTTAATGAAAACATCAGGTGTCTCTTTCTGTTTCAATAAGTTATAATTGAATAATACATTACTGTATAAAACTGTTTCAAATATTGATTTTAAAATATATCATATTTCACACTTCAGTGAACCTCCCAATTTATATACTGAACTTCATATTATCAAGTATTTGCTGAAGATGTCTTCACCACAACACCAATGGCTCTGAAACGTCAGCATAATCTTCCATAAAATTGAATGAATTGTATTCAGTGTGTATAGGTAGTCTCTTCCAAAATCAAGGGTATTTATTTTGACAACAGGAACTTTTAATGTGATGAAAAAATTTACGATTTGGAAAAGATCCTTCGTGTGCTATTTCATTTTTGAAGATGGAGGTCAAAAACAGTAGGTTTTTCATTGTATAAAATGCCAAGTGAAGATATCCCTACAGGAGTCTATATGAAATGGAGTACAATGACAGGTATTTCAGTCTTTCAGGGTAACTTAGTTTGTCTAAACTTATGATTGTTTTGTTTAATCTCGGAGTTTCTTCAGATTAGTTAAACTGTTTGGAGAGGTTTTAGATGAATTAGGTGTTATTTTCAAAAATAGTTGCCAAAGAGATGAATAAAGCTGGTGTGTGACCTCTGTCACCTAGAAGAGATGCCTTCTAAAATGAATTGTGCAAAGTAGAATGATTCTGTTAAAATGACTGAATCATGGTCTAAAGAAAATTCATTATTGAAGTGAGCATCCTTGCTTCTAATAATATTTCTTTTAATGAGGTCATCAGTTACATGTTGTGATAATTGTACTAGATTTTCCTAAGGTATATATGCTGCATTCTTTACTGTTAAGAGTGTGCTCAGGGTTTAAACATAAGGAGTTTGTTTAGATTAGTCTTTGTTGTGGAAATATTAATGAGAACTATTTTGACTACCACTTCTAGTTTGCAGTTATTGATGAAATTAACAATATCCCCTGATCTCAGTGTTTACCTCTGAGAAGTGCATACCAAAAGGATAGGCTCCGAGTCTTAGTCCTGAGAGATTGTACATGCTTGTGGCCTTTTAATACTCATGTTCCCCTGACAATCAAATGTACTTACCTATCCCTCACCTAGCCCTGTGGTTTTATTTTTTTCTTGTTTGTGAGGACTGAGTGTACCTGAAGTGTTGCCCTAATGACCAGGAGAAGAACTTGCACTTAAGTCGCGACTACCCACATTTGATCATACTCAAATGGTTGGTCTGCAGTGGGCATTTGATATGCTTGCTGCACCTCTGTATGATATCATTTGGCCCTCCCTACTCCCATGTAGGCATGCATCACCATGTGATCTCTTGTCTCCACCATGGACTTAAGCATGGAAAGTGTGGTAATGTCCACATGCCCCAACCATCATCCCTGCAGAGAATCAAGTAGGCTTATGCCTGGTCATTACTCTCGCTTATCCAGTCCAACTCCAACAGGTACCTGAGCACTAGTTGAACTCCAATCACAGTCACTTGTGTAATAGTATGAGCATTAACTTTTATAGAAATAGAGCTGGCTTTTGTGACCTTTTTTGGTGTTGACTTGCCCTGCTCCTTAACCATGTCAGGTCTATCACTGAGCAAAATGGCAATCTAACAAACTACATAGGGTTTATGTTACATTGTGAGCTTATTTATAATACCTGCATGAGGGAGTGATGCTGTGAGCCTTTGGCATGCACGTGAAAACGTTGTGCACCCCCTGACCCACACTGACGACTCTTCTGACCCATTCAAAGAAATACATTGTAGAAACAGTAGCTGCCATTTACAAAACCAAATTAATCTGAGTCATTGATTTAAAGGTCACTAGTAAGGTTGCTTATTAGCTAAATGGAATGTCTATGGTTACTTATTAGCTAAATGGAAATGTATTCCAGAGCTTTGCAGACAATATGAGTGATTCTAATAAGGGTTTAATTTCTAGGGTCAGTTGTGACACCTCCCTTGTGCAAAAATACCACAATGACTGTTCTCTTCAAATCTGGGACAACCTGTGACGGTGCCTCAGCTGAAAAGTTTGAGACAACTAAGAGGATCTTGTGTTAGTTTTGGAAAAGCAGAGTACCAAATCCAAACCAGTTTTGGGATGGGTTGTTTTGGGGAGCATAGGGAGTTATGGAATACTGTAAGAAGTTTGTTGGTTGGGACATTTGGAAATTGCTTCTGAGCCAAAATGTGAAAATCCCTTTTAATAAGCATAATCCAGTTTTGCATGTTTCTGACTTTCCTAACATAAGAAAAAAAAATAAGGAAAAGCTTTGTTTTTTATGCAGGGAGTATAGGGACTTCATATACATGGTAGAAATTTGCCCTTTTGCTGTAAAGTTTGCTGATGTGGGAATTCCACCACTCACATATACTTTTAAGTATTCAGCTATGTGTATGATGACTGTTAACAGATGCTGCAACATACCTCTCAACCTGCAGGCATTGAAAATAGGAACAAAGACTTTTGAGAAATAGGAACATCCAGATAAAAATCTGGACAAATAATTAGCATAATATTTGAATACCAAATTGCCCATAACACTTCCTGCTTCCAGTAAGAGTGTGGACTATGACTCAAATGCATTTCCTAAAAAGCCGAGTGTTACAAAAATTATGGAATGGCACCTTTACTTTAACAAAAGAGATGGTCTTGTTTAATGTTTTAGAAATAAGAAAAGTCTTTTTTTTTAAATTTTTTTATTTAACATGGACAATACCTGCTGTGGCCAGGAAAAAACATAAATTGGAAGAATACCGCAGAAGCAAAATATGAAGATTTTCTTATCCTTCTGAAAGACATGGCAATCAAAGAAACACTGATAAAAGAAAATAGGTCTTTTCCTAATAAGCTCAAGAATAGTCATTGGTTGAAAGATGTTAAATGAAAAATACTGTAATAAAAAGATTAATACACAGGAGGTTTAGGTTTAGGTACTTTACTAGTGTACACCAGGAGGCAAAAAACGTACAAGTACAGAATTTTGTCTGAATAAAACAGGAAGTACACAACTTTTATAGTCTTTTTTGTTAGCCATTGCCTATCAGACTGACGTGGTCAGTCACAAGTTATTTTACATTATTTTAGCTTACAATATTTTATTTATCAGAGGTGCTGATACTACATTTTGCTTAAAAAAAAATTTTGGTAAACAACGTGGCCTTGCTAGCCACCTGGTTAGTTATAATGTCCTTTTATGAAAGTTGCCACTCAAGGTTCTAAGCTAATTTGAGCACAATAGCAGATACAATTCTCAATACATTTCTCTAACCAACTCTTTGTTTTATGTATCACTTTTTCCTTGCAGCTGTGCGTTATCTAGGAACATGTACAAGGCCAATTGTTCAAGCAGGATAGAGCAGAAGATTTTTATTATTTTACACTTTAATTTCCTGACCCAGCAGATAATCACTTGTGGAAAGCATACACATTAACTTTTGCTGTGCTAGCAACTGCCAGGGTCAGAGGCCAACTTGCAGAAAGCACACTGCAGTTTCATATGAATTCATTTTTTTTGTCATAACATTAATAGAATAAAAATGTATTAATCCCTTCCTTGCTTTTAATAAGCACTAAACATATACATTAATACATATTTTTGTAACAAAAGTATTAGCCCTCTTTGAAGCATTCTCATCCTAATTTTTAACTAATTTAGATTCTCTTCATCATTTTTGTATGTCCTGTATTATTTGTTAATAGCTTGATCTCAGATATTTTGTATATAATGTAAATGGTTTGTTAATGTGTTTTGAAATGATAGGTTTTACACTTTGTAGCTCTTTAAACATTTGAATAAAATGTTATAAACAAAAAAAATATGGAAAAATGTAAAAGTGGAAAAATGTAAGCACATTATTAGAGAGAGATTGTAAAATGTGTAGACTTTTAAAAACTGTACAGGAAAATTCTCCCACATTAGATCATTTATTTTCTCTACAGAAAAATGGAGTTGTAAGATTTGTCATCTTTCTTTAAATTACTGTTGTCACTAGTATGCTTGGCATGCAGTGTGATTATCTGTTTACTAGACAGCTTCAACACTCACATGTGATGAGGGGGATTCAAAAAATAGTGTGAAGGGATAAATCAACATCACAAAATGGGGACATGGCTCCAAAAATAGGGACATCCTAAATAATGCTTGAAAATAGGAATTGTCCAGCAAAAAAGGGACAGTTGAGAAGTCTGTGCTGCAGTATTGCAGTGTAGTTGGTAGCTTCTCTTTGTTGCTCTCAACAACTACCCTTAAACTGTGACATGTGGATAATGTAGAACCACAGAGGCTTAAACTATGACGTGTGGATAATGTAGAACCACAGAGGCTTAAACTGTGACGTGTGGATAATGTAGAACCACAGAGGCTTAAACTGTGACATGTGGATAATGTAGAACCACAGAGGGGTGCTGACATTTTCTTCATCCTTTAAAATGGATTCTGTCCGTCTGTCTGTTTATTCATCATATCATTACTCTCAGAAATTATCATGTTAGTAATTGTATGTACTTCTCTATTACTCTCAAGTAACCAAAGATTGATAATTATATTTTTGTTGATGGAGTTAGAGAATTAAATACAACTGCTGACTGAAAGTTATCAGTAGATGAAGTGTAAAATTTGAATAAATTGAACTTTATTAGAAAATACATTCTCATTTTTTTCCCCAAGAGTTTTTTTGTGGTTTATAAAGTAAAAATGTTAATTTTTCCTCACTGCTGCTATCCTTAAAAATTAGCTACAAAAATAACATACTGGCTAAAATAACTGTTGATGATGCAAAGAGAAAAAAATGTGTAATGAGAAACAGTACTGAAAGTCTTAAGGTAACAATGTAAGAGTGTAACGCGAGTAATAGATTGGAAGTAAAAAGAAAAAGTCTAAGAAAATAATCAAAGTTAAACTCATTAATGACATCTAACACACAATTACTAATATACCATATTTACAAATATAATATAATAAAGGCAGCAAATTAATTGTAAATTATGACCTCTACACTAATTATCATTATTTTGAAATAATTGCGTTGACTCTAAAT
Organism: Protopterus annectens; assembly: GCF_019279795.1. NCBI lineage: Eukaryota > Metazoa > Chordata > Ceratodontiformes > Protopteridae > Protopterus > Protopterus annectens. The sequence goes on from NC_056743.1 coordinate 540,618,859, forward strand.
TTCATTTAAATATTTTTTTCTTTGATGACATCACTTAGTAGTAAACAGTTTCAATTTTAAAAACTTAGTCTAAATGTCTTAGTTATCTAAATTTCATATTTATTTTATTTTTATTTGGTTATTAGGATAGTCTGACTGAGCCATACAAGTCCTCTTTTCAGAGTCCTGAGGAGAAAAGCTCCGGAAGAGAAATGCATATTTAAATACATTGAAAACTACATACAGTACAACTGAAGCTGAATTCATAACAAAAGCAAAACTACAAAAGAAAAAACAGTAAACGTAATGCAATGAATGTTTAATATTATAAAGGCCGCAAAAGGGTGTGGCTGTAATTTAGTACAAGTAGTGAAGAGAAGTAGATGCAGGTGGGTAGGCAAGAGTACGTATGATTGAGGGGAGTGGTTTGAGAGAGCCACAATAGGTAAAAGATGAGGAAAAGGTGACTATGGAGGTGGGAATGTAGTGTAGAGGTTTAAAAAGATAGTGTGAAGTAGCAGACAAGGATAACAGTAAGAAGAATAGGTTAGATCACCCAAATGAGCATAGACAATGCCAAGAGGTCAGGAGATGGTCCCTTTGTTTGACAGATGATGGTGGAACGGAAGTTCCAGATCTTAGCTGTATAGGTAGAGTATAAAGTGTCTCCCAAAGTACTGTTAGATTTGTGGACAATGACAAGATTTGCATCCATTCAGTGAAGTGATCTCTCATTTAACATTATGAACAATCGATCAGTCACTATCTTTTATTCACTATTGTACAGATGCAGTTCTTCCTTCTGTTCACTGTTGGACAGATGTAGCTCTTCCTTTTATGTACCATTGTACAGATGTAGCTCTAACTTTTATTCACCATTGTATAGATGTAGCTCTTCCTTTTATTCACCATTGGACAGATGTAGCTCTTCCTTTTATTCACCGTTGTATAGATGTAGCTCTTCCTTTTATTCACCGTTGGACAGATGTAGCTCTTCCTTTTATTTACCGTTGTATAGATGTAGCTCTACCTTTTATGTAACATTGTACAGATGTAGCTCTTCCTTTTATTCACTGTTGTATAGATGTAGCTCTTCCTTTTATTCACCGTTGGACAGATGTAGCTCTTCCTTTTATTCACCGTTGTATAGATGTAGCTCTTCCTTTTATTCACCGTTGGACAGATGTAGCTCTTCTAATCTCTGTAAATGTTCTGGGGCAGACCATGACCTGCATTGCAACACTAAATTAATGGTTTAATTTCTGTCTATATCTTTAAAAGACAAGATTTGTAGAACTACAGCAGTCCTCTTTGATATGTCTTAAATTCCACAAAATGTACAGAAAGAAATGAATAACAGTATCTTGCCTTCCTGTCAGTGTTGCTTCTACTTATTAACTGCAAATTTATTTGTGGTTTTCTTCACTCATTTTTAACATTTCTTGCCTTCTTCCTACAGATCAACTGATATCCTACAGATCAACTGATATGATTAACCAAAGATTCCTTTTCCTGCTGGCTGATGATGAGGTCACTGCGGTTCGCATGCACCCGATAAAAAACAAATTTGGTCAAAGTAAATTTTGTTTAAAGGCTAAGGTGTTCTTAGTAGTAGGCAGCATGAAAATGAATTTGCTTACAATTCCTAAAAGATGAAAGGGAAAACTTTTAAGACACAAAATATATTCTAATTTATAGAACACTCGTTATTTATACGTTGGGTCTATAAAATCTGCCTTTTCTATTAATATATGCATTTGAAAAGTGTATGTGTGTATATATGTAAAATATGCATATTGATCATTATATATACCTAATATATATATATATATATATATATATATATATATATATATATATATATATATATATATATATATATATATATTATGTATTTATTTTTGACTGGGCCACAACAGCCCATTTTCATGGAGGTCCGGGAAGAAAAGCTCCCCAAAAATTAGTATAATAGTACATAAGATTCTAATATGTAGAAGATACAAACAGTATTATACAAAAACAGAAAGATACAGTTCACAGATGCATACAAATAAGTAAACATATTTTTGTACATTTCAAGGTAATATTGTGGTAAAAGCAGTCATGTAGAAATATTTGTAAGGTGCTCTGAGTATCCACCACACAACAGCATAGGTCAGTGTGTAAAAGAGTTAATAATTAGTGAAGCATAGGTAGATGGAAGGCATAGATAGATAGGTAACTTGTATATCATCTAATGAGTGATAAAGGAAGATGAACAGGAGAAGATGTCAATTAAGGTGAGTATTAAATAAAGGACAGATGCTCCGGATCCAGAACCAGTTGGAAAGTCAGTTGTAATATAAAAATGCATTTTATTTCACCAACTACTTAAACAACCACTGTTGTTGTCTTTCGGCTTTTCCTGGTTAGGGGTCGCCACAGCGGAAATCCAGTCCGCTAATGACTGGCAGTAGATTTTTACGAATGCCGAGGTGCCAGCTCAATGTTCAACCTTCAACGAAGGCACGCCCATTTACGCATGTCTTTTGATTGCCCATCCAACCACGCGGAAGACATGCAGACGTCACACAGAAGGCACTCCCTGCACTCCAGCCGAGAATCGAACGGGAGAACCTCTTACTGTGAGGCAACAGTGCTACCCGTGCACCACCGCGGAAGTTCACTACTTAAACAACCACTAGTACTTGAAATTAGTCAAAATTCAAGCGCTTTTATCTCTGACTATTCAGAGACTTCATCAATGTGAAAAGCACCCTTAAATAACCCACGCCTAATTAAAAAATAAATTATTTATATTTTAGATATATATATATATATATATATATATATATATATATATATATATATATATATATATATATATCCTTCCAGGTGTTTACTTGTGCTACTAAGATATGTTTATACAGCATTTTAGCTGTCTTAAAATGAGCTGCTTTATATTAATGGTTGCATTTAATTGTTGTTTTTAAGTTGTTTTTAAGTAGTTGGTGAAATAAAATGTATTTTTATATTACAACTGACTTTCCAAATGGTTCTAGATCTGGAGTATCTGTCCTATATTTGGTTTTTTGGTCGGATATAATTTTTAAGGTGAGTATTATTTAGGCTGTGGGGAAATCAGGTTATGGATGCATTACAATTGCGACATTTGCATAGTCAAAGGGTATAGAACTGTTGCTGCAGACATTTTTTGAAGGAGGAAATCTTCATGGAGGTTTTGATAGAAGTTGGGAGAGAGTTCCATTGATTGGCAACAGTGAAGGAATAAAGCATGTCACCAGCTGGGAGTTCTGGCTTGTCTACTTGCAGGAAAAGTTGGCTTTCAGATCTGAGTGGCCTGTTAGGGTGATAGTGAGTTAAAATTGAAGAAATGGCTGGGCAGTCTCAGGATCTATAAAATATTTTGTGTGCTGTGATTTGTTGTAGGTAGGTCAGGTGATGTGGAAGTTCGAGCCAGTTAAGTGGCTGTTGACAGATGCAGTGATGGGAAGAGTATACTACGTTGGTTGCAAACTTGGTAACCTTGTTGTAAGAAGACAAGCCTGTTTTTTAGGGAGAACTTGGATATTGGTAAGGAGAAGGTAAAAAGAGGGGGTAGGAGAAAGGTTAAGGCCAGAGTTCGTTTAGTAGAACAGTTAGTGTTTGTCGATAGAGGGTGCCTAGTTTTTGTTGTATTTTTTTGATATTATCGTGAATATGGAGGTCAAATGTCAGATTTTCATCTAGAATAATGCCTAATGATTTAGTGTGGGAGCCAACTCTATAGTGGTTTTGTTTTGAC